>NW_026919377.1:0-159626 GCF_032062105.1 Saccostrea cuccullata
CAAAATGAAATCATATATCATGACACTCAAAATCAATACATACTCGTATATATTTCAACTAATATTACATTTTAATGACTTTAAATGTACGTACATACATATATAAATAGTACTTGAAATTCATTGAATACATTATCAATATACAGGGGAAATCTGTTTGAGAAGTAATGTACACGTAAGTCGTACTTTCTTACATTTAAAACATTATACACTTTTTTCTGTGATATTAATAGCATTTGAAGTTCAAGACTTGCATGGTTTGTAAAACTTTTTTTTATTTAATATTAACAGATTCCAGTTTTTGAAGCTGATTCTTACAACTTTCCTGCTTACTGGAGCTAATGCAGAATCGGGCACAAAAGATTTCCTCAACAAATTCAAAACGTATAATGAATTGTGTCGTGGAATGGGCTTCAAAGGAGTTAGTAGTAACTGTAAAGGACACGAAAGAGGTACAAATAACATGCATGTGTATAAGCATCAAAGAGGGGGAGGGAGGGGGGGGGGGTCGGGGGTCCTTTTTCAAACATTAATTACCTTTTCCTATATATTGAAAGTTTTTTTAACAGCCCCCCTTACCCCTTTGTTGACCAAACTCGCAGGGATATTACACTATCAGGCTTGCTTCAGCTGCTGGATCTGACCCATATTTTCCAGATTAGTTTCATATATTTGGAAATTTTACTTGAAAAAAGATGTCAATGCATGGAAATTGAACACCAAGCTCTATGATAACCGTGATCACTTTAACTTTTCAACCACCTTCCCTTTCTTTTGCAGCAATATTATACATTTATTGCATGATAGTGAGGGAAATATGAAGACTTATTCAGCCAAAAAAAATCATTTTCCCCGAGGGCTTCGCCCGGGGGGAATTGATATTTCTTGGCTGAAAAAGTCTTCATTTTTCCCCAAACTTTCATCAATGAATTGTTTATTATACCGAAACAAGCAAAACCTTTGAAATAAACATAAACTTTCAAATTCGGCACCGCTCTCAAATTCAGTAAAGTTACTATAAAACCCTTTGGTCAACACATTGTCATCAGTTTTGTGACGTAAATCAGGCTATTGTGACGTCTACTACTCTCGGGAGTTTTCGTTCAACGAACGACAACTATATTTCGGGAAAATTCACTAGGTGTTCCGAAGAGGTGGATAGCCCGGTTCCCGAGGCCTTCCGATGTGTGCACATCGGAAGGCCTGGGAACCAGGCTAAGATGGAATATGATGAAAAGCGTGCCGACGGTCGGGAAAAATGAAGTTTTACGGCCCGATCACGTGATAACGTAGAACCAATCAGATAACGCGTTGTTTAGAATATTTATAATGAGGTATAATAAACCTTTATCACATGCATACATTGTTTATACATGTATCTCTCAGTCGATTTGATACACAAGAAGATGATCTACCTATGTACAACTTCTAAAACGAAGCAAATTATTGATAAACAAGTTGATGAAACAAGAGGATCAACAGTCTCGTTTAAAATTACCATTTCGTAAGTTCTATGGTCGATACAATGACCTTGTCAGCAAATACAATTTATCATTGAGTAAAATGCCGATTTACACTTTACACACTGAATTGATCATTTTCCTTTTATTTCCCGATCATGAAAGAGGTGGCGGGGTGGGGATGCCCCTCCTCCATGGCACCGGATCCCACATCTGATGTTTTGGAGGTCCGTGTTTTCATGAATAAGATATCATATTCATAATCTAAAAAAAACTTAAAATAATTAAACTAATATAAAGAGCAAGTATAATTTTTCTATCTACCGTGTATTTCATCTTTTTTAACCAATTTCGAAAAGTTCTGAGCTTAATTTAAATCGTCTGAAAATGTTAAACTTTTTTCCCTGAATCGGCATGATTGTCTGAAAATGTAGTTAATTTGTAAATAAAATGCATAACTTTATATTTGAAAACTCCTGTCTATAATGAGCTCCATGTTTGACATGGAAAATTTTTTATTGCAAATGTGATTTAATAATTTAATGACAGAAACATAAATCATTTATAAATTTATATTATTCATATTCGCGATGGAAATTTTTTTTATTAGTTTTGATTGAAGCAAAATTGATTTATTGTCTTTACAATAATGTTTTTAAAAAAAACTGTATGTTGGTCGTACAAAAATTTTTCCGAAACATTTTTAAACTTTATTTTGTGCTTATTGGTTATAAGGGTTTAATAACATACAAATTAATCATAAAAGCACATTTTCCCAAAAAAATAAAATTTTCAAGATACACTCATATTGCTTTAAGCTTTTGATATAAGAATGATGTACTAAAAAATCAGTTTAATTTGTATTTATCATTAAAATATTTTTTTAAACAATCAAAATTACAATAATATAACATACTGCAATGGGGGGGATTTTAAACCCCCAATTTGGGTAAATTAAAATATAAATAGTAGCTATTTTTTTTCAATAGATATTATCTCATTTCTGCCCGAATGGAAAGTCATATGCAGAACCTCGGAAATAATGCCGTAGTGGTATTTGGAACAGTTACTGAAAATTCTGATACCTATAATGGTAAGACGGGAAAAATTCACGGCCCCTCGGGATGGTATCTACTCATTTACATGGACCATTCTAACACAACGTGGGAAGATGTTTAATACACACATTGTACTGAATGATAACAGTAATGTCATTGCGTACAACCATGCCGACGGAAGGAATGGGAGTCGACTTACTCATTGGATCCCCACAGCCATTATCAAAATGAAGAAGAATGACAAGGTCTGGATAAAAACGAATGGAAATGATGGGGAATACGTTTATGCTTACTGGTCCTCGTTTTCTGGTTTTAAATTGTAATGATTTATAACAAAATTATAAAATAAAAACTATATGCTTGGATTTTGTAGAAGATTTTCATATTTAAATATTCCACCGCAGAATGTTTTTTAAACTGAGCTTGACACGACATTAATAAAAGGAGATCATCAATGAGATCAAGGTTAAAAAAGGTCAAGGTTAATCAACGTGGATAAAGTTGAAATACTTTAATATTTGGGTATCTCCATTAAGGTATGACAAAATATATTCAATAAATGTTATATATTTGAAACCCAGCTATAACATTCATTATGGATAGATCTAGATCACAGTTAGCATTAACATGTTCTGTAGTATACAGACGAGCGTAAAAACATTCTGATCTCCATTTCTAATTTAATTCAAAGAATACTGTAAACCAACTTTTTTTCGCGTGCGAGAAATTTTCGCGTCATGGGAAATATTTCTCGCTCCGAACCAGTCATTAAAATGTATAAGTCTATTAACACCAGAAAAAAAAAGGTTATCGCAAAAATTAATCGTCGAAAAGTAGCTCATCCTTAGAAACCCCGGGAAAATAAAGTCGTTGTAATAAAAGTTATTTTACAGTAGTTAAACTGCATGGTTTCCAAATCTGTCCCGTACTCTTTTGTAGACAAGGTTATCCATAACACTTTTCCCCCTTTTTCAAAGCAACCTGGAACATTTTTACAGATAAGATTAAATACATTAAAAAGGCCGACATTAGCTCTACAATTTCTCAATTTCTTTTTCAATTTTTTTTAAAAAAATGATTGACAAACATGTTGTCCTCAGTTGTGACTAGTTTTATAGTGATTTTAACCATAGGTTTACAAAAATATTCACAAATAAGGTGTTTTATTTTCAAAAATTTTTTTTATAAAAAAATTTAAAAAGTCTAACAATTTTCTGTACATATTTTTTGATATTAATATGATACATTCATTTACTGCAAACTTTTAACTTGAAAACATCTCATTTTCTTTGGAAAAATACAAAAAAATCATATAAGATAATTAAGAGCTATAATATCGACCTTTCAATGCTAAAACCCTTGTTTTAAAAGGATGACTCAAAGATCTATAAAATAAAAATTTGGTGTGGCATTCCCCCTTAAATACAAATAAAACAAAATAAAGAGAAAAAAAAGTGATATTTTTTGCAAACATTCAACCTACAATCAGGTTTTCCTGAGGGTCTATAACTTGGAATTCCTGTTAGGGTTAACAATCTCAGCATTGATATACATTCCATGTAATTATATTCAATAGTGAGAAAGACCCTCAAAGCCAACAAAATTAAGTTCCCGAAATATGAACACTTCTATAATTCATAAACTGGCCCCCTCAATACATATTATATATTCCACTATCTTAAGCAAAGCTAAATAATATTTAGTCCTTTCTATATGTGTTTAGTTAATGTTTCAACAATGTTGTACACTTTTTTTTCCTTTTTACTATATAAGAATTAAAACACAAAGATAAATTAAACTAACAATGTAAGGTTAAAATCAAAATTCTTATACATGTACGTATGAACCGTACTCAATAGGGTCTGTACCAACAAAAGATAAAAACTGATAACCAACACTATACGTGAGAAAGCAGCAGTGGTACTATGGCATAGGTAATCTATTGTGCACTTTGTGACAGAAGTTTTTGACACGATAAGAATTTATATTATAAATAATGGGATTTTGGGCCTTCAGAATCAGGTCCTGTCAGCCATAATAGCCATTTTACAAAATGGCATCTCAAAATTCCTTATGATTGTAGTTTTAAAAAATCTTTCACGGTATCAACGTTCAAATAATGGTTTAAGATAATAAAAATATTCTCTGAATTATCAATAAAAAAAGGGTTTGTGCTTTAGATAAAAAATACTTGTACGAAGTCACTTTTTCATAAGTGAAAACATGTAAAATAATTGGTAACAGTCAAAACTATATGCATGCCTATACCTCAATTAATATTGAGATTATATTTCAACAATTTCCCTCCAATATTTCTATCTAAAAAAAGCATGGAAAAAATAAACTAGAAGTCTATTTTAAAAAAGACAATTATTTGACCTTTTTGGCACTAAAAAAAATAATATCCAAGAAAACAATTTTATATAATCTTCAACTCTTTGCTAAAATTAAGCAGATATTAAAGATATTAAAAAGGCCCAGACCAAAATCTGCTCAAAAGCTAAGTATCGGACCTCCTTAACACAGTATGCTCAAGATTTCATTTGAATTCAATATCAAAGTCTATTCTGATCTGTTTTTGTATGTACACCAAGTGGTGCATTTTTAACTAGTTCCAATGTGTTTGATATTCCTAGGTACTGGATCTAGTTCCAATGTGTTTGATATTCCCTACTGGATCACACGAAGGTCTATTACCGTAAAATAATGACTAATAAAACCATCCAGAATAAATAGTTTGTCAAGGGACCTCATGATACATTGTTAAATATCTACATGTGATGTCAAAAAATCATGTTTGGTTCTAAGATGACGAATACAGCCTTCAGATAACACCAATCAAGCTTCATTCCTATGCTGAAACAAATATTTTAATTTCCATAAAAAAGAATTATTTGATTAAAGATATGGAGAGAAGACTCACGTCACATCTGACAGGATATTCAAATCCTTCTCTCCTTTGACTTATTTTTGTATTCTGTGTTGTTTAGGGGTTTTGGCATGCTGAAAAATGACCGCACCGAATAAAGACGTTCTTTTACTTACTTCCATAGATTTATCTTTTCCCATTCTTTTCGCTTTTCGGCAGGTTTTAATTCAAAATTGTCTATAAGCTCCATAATATCTAGAACTAAAACGTCATTCATAATTTTTCAAAGTGAGTGCTCCATAATACGAGGGCTGTTCAATAAATAATGTCCTCGGTGCTCGGGAAAAAAGCAAAAGACGCTTTTTAATAATAAGCCCTCATTATTTTACTTATTAATCTCTTTTTTTTAAAACACATGTCAGTAACATTTTTTTTCTAATTTCTGAATGTTTCTAGAACTCATTTTTGGTATTGATCCTTAGTATACCTGAAAATTGCAGATCCAATATTTCCTAGACTTGTGTTTCTTCTTTATTAAAGATGTTATTTCAAGTTTGGAAATGAAAAAAGTCAAAAGGTAAAGATCTGGGGGATATTGTTAATGTGAATAAATATTAACCATCTGTTCATCTTGAAAACCCCTTTAAGGTATCACACCGGTAATTTTTTTCACTATATAATTCTATATAGAAAAAAAATCGTTAAAAATAGGTATTAGTTTACATGAAAAAATATTTAGCAGGAGGTGTTAAACATTACCCGCACATTAGCTGACACCAAAAAACAGGGTCCCCACGGCATTTTGGACTTTTTTCCCTCTGCAAAAGAGCTACCCTCAAATCCACGTGTTTTCACTTTTTTTATAAACCCTCGAGTCATCACAGGAAGTAGCCTCCTATGCCCTGAAAAAAATAGTTCCTGTCAAAAACCTTTATTTATTCACAAAGTACATAAAATTTCTAGGCACAGGTACCAAAGTTGTAAAAATGGCTTGAAAGAAAATAGAAAAACGCCTCAAAAGAAAAGAAAATTTATTTTATATATATGGACCTTCAGGGGGTGGGGTTTTGGGCGCTGTCTTGACGAGATTTAATGTAGTGGGTTCCTGATTCTGGGGCCCTTTCCCCTGTAAAACCCTTTTGATTTTTTTGCAAAAAGTTTGCTTCCTAGACTCCTCCAGGAATTGAACTGTCACCCCGAATACGAATTTGAACAACAATACCACTAATATTTAAGAAAAATTTCATATTAATACTAGTATGTCTTTGTGTTCTTGCAATTCTTTGTTCTCGCCAGACCTTCGCTGTTTTTGTCAAGTACATCTTATGGTAAATTTTGTTTTGAGGATTTTAAGCAATAAATTCAAGTTCCAGTATATTTTTGAATATAAAAAAAACGCGGTAACTCCAATTTACTGATATTTAAAAAAATGTTAAGACCTTCGTACACGCTGTCGTTTTCCCCATTTTTTAAAAATTAGGTCCCTTTTAGTACTAAGCTTTTTTTTTTGTCAAACGTTTCTTGAAAACAGTGTAAACTATTCCCGATATGATGTCTATCAAATTTGTTATGTGTCTTAAAGTCAATCCTACATCATTGAAATTTGGCAAACAGTACATAAGTTGTTATAATTTTTTGTTGGCAAGGATGGGACCTATTTTTGATACCTATAATATATATTTTTATCATTGAAATCCACCTGCTATTTTTCTATGAAACAGGCATTGATTGCTGTAAATGTCACATATATCAGTGAATATTTCTTTGGAATTTTAACGAGTTTTCTACAACTTTGGTGAAGCTTTTAGTTTCACCCTAATTTTAATTCTTTACCATTCATTTATAATGCAATGTCTCGAATAGCCCTTGTTTCCCAGCTTCTCACAATGAAACTATGTGATGAAAAGTGGTCACATAAACTGTTATAAATACTTAAAATTAATTCAGATACAGTTAGGACATTCAGGACATTATTTATTGAACTGCCCTCGTACCTACAACCTATTGAAATGTCATTCTTATTTTTTCAAAGTGATTGCTAAAGGCGTGCACACTTGGAATATGCATGATATTGATTACGATTAATTTCTCTGAGGTCATCATGAAATCCTTTATTAACCCGGTAGCTATCATTTACCTCTACCTGAAAAAAAGGGGATTAGTCACTAGTAATGAAAGCAGTTTTTTTGTCATTCGTGAAAATGCAATCTTAATTATTGTATGTATATGATCTATGGGGAAAAACAGAGAACAAATTTTTGGTGAAAATACTGAATAGAAATCAAGTTCAAAGGTCCATCGGAACAATACAAAATGGAGAGCATTCGGTAAATGCGGCGTCTAAAAACATCAACGTGGAATCAAGTGACAAGGTGGGGTAAATTTGATCGGTCACACCTGCCGCGTGCTCCTTGTCTTGATCTGGAAACGGAAAAATCCATAAAAAATTAGTCGATTAACAACTTGCTATAAAAGTCAGAGAAAAAAACCTCATGACCTCTTTTGAAAAATATTAAAGCCTTATCAATTTTTTAAAATGATATATTATATAACGAAATCACAATTTCTTTATATCGAGTATACATAATTTCCTATAGATCCTACACGTAGGTCTGAAAAGTGATTTAAAGAATTTAATCTGTAAAGGAAATTAATATTTGTTCAAACTTTAAACAAATTTATGTTTTATCGCTATCAGAAATCGCTTAAACAAATTTTATTTAAGAACTTAAATAATCTTTTATTAAAAATCAGCACTAATTTTTATTCAAAGCTATTTTATATTCGGTGTAAATTATTGAATTTTATGTACTAGTTTTTGTTTGCATTGTTTTCATATCAAAGATAGTATATGTATATTAAAATATAATAGGTAAAATAAATACAAAAAGTAAAATTCTTCTGCATGTGTAAATTTATATATATGTAATTAATGGGAAAAAATGACTTATAGGTCCAATGGGTCAAGTCAGATTCAGTTTGACGTATTTTGTTTACAATGTAAATTGAAATGTCATAAGCACAATGTCTCTATAATAAATGATTACTTACTTACTTAGTATATATACACTGTGTTACATTTACTCTAAGACATGAGTAAAATTCCTACATTAAAAGAAATAATAATAAAAAGATTATTTAGCAATGAGGCACTTAGACTTAATATTCACAATAACTGAGTGAACATTGCGAAACAAATAAAAAGAAATTTTTTTATATAAGTTTTGATTTTCACATATTATATTATTGAAATAATATATCATGACAGTCAAAATCAATATATAGCAGTATATTTCAACTTATATTACATTTTAATGTCCTTAGATATATAAACATACAATATATAAAGAGTACTTGAAATTTGATTGAAAGAAGGAAAATCTTGTACAATCTACTAGGAAAATTGTTTGAGAAGCAATGTACACGTGAGTCTTTTTTTCATACATTTAAAACCTTATGATTTTTTTTTAAATTGAACAATTTCAATGGATCACTGATAAATTTAAGTAATTATTTCAATATTGTAACAGATACCAGTTTTTGAAGCTGTTTTTTGTAAGTCTCCTGCTCTCTGGGGCGAATGCAGAATCAGGTACAAAAGCTTTCCTGAAGAAATTCAACACGTATAATGAAGTGTGTCGTGGAATGGGCTTCAAGGGAAATAACTGTAATGGGCGTGAAAGAGGTAACATGTTGTTCAATAAACAAAATGATAAGCAGGCACGCAGGGACAGGGTGGGGACTTGTTTTTTAAGCATTAATTCAACCTTTATAATGTTGACACCTCGCCCATATTTTGTTAAAGTAATGTCTATGCAGAGTAATGTGATAATGTATGAATAAAATTTGGTTAAAATTGGAACACACACCCTCCCTCCCCCTGCAAGGATTTTGGAGTACTTTCTTTGTTTTTTTTTGTAGGGGGCACCCCTTTTTCAGGTAAGATCGAAAAAAGATATTCGCCCCCTTCAAAAACGATACAACGTGTCTTATGTGCAAAAATTTGATTTATTTATAATGAAAAATATCCTGGGAGTATAAACTGAGAATCAATTTTTCTGGGATTTTGTCTATTTTTTTTTTCTAAAAATTGTTTATTTCGAAAGAGTTGGTTCTGAACCAAATTCGCAATATCAGCATGGAATGCATTGCCTACTGAGATTAGAAACCTTGACACTGTAAATGCTTTCAAAAAGAGACTCTCTAAAGGTGATTTTCCCTTAAAATATTTTTCTTATGGCGACAAAAAAAATGAATTCACTTTTAACCAGAATGAGACACAATGTTAGCCTCCTTAAGTCAGATCTGTTTAAGTTTAGACTTTCAGACATTACTCAGTGTTCTTGTGGATATATCAATGAAAACACTGAGCATTCCTTCCTCTTTTGTAAAAATTACAGAGAAATAAGAACAGAATTATTTCATACTATAGAAAATAACAAAGGAGAAATAGACCTTGACAAAATTCTTTTTGGGAATCCAAACTTGGGTCAACAAAATAATATTAATATTGTTAAAGCCGTACATAAGTATATTTAAAATTCGAAAAGATTTTTTGAATAGCAGACGTAACCATTCTGTATCCTTTACATCCCCTTCCCCATCTTTCGTTGCACTCCTATTCCCTTCCTTTCTTAGCTCTCTGCACCCTTTTTTCTTTTTGAATTGTAGATTGTTTTGTTGTTCATCATGTGTATATAAATTTGTTTTTTTTTTTGTTTGTGTTGGAGAGGACATTCTAAGTTGGAAAAACTTGTGTCTGATCCAATTGATTATATCAAAAAAATATGTTTAAACCAAACAAAATTCAAATCCTCTGAAAAAACTGAATTTTAAATATTAAAATGAACTTATAAATAAACTGCATGACACAAACATTCACATTAGCATTATTTCCACCCATAGATATTATCTCATTTCATGCCCGAATGGCAAGTAATCTGCAGAACCTCGGAAGTAATGCCGTAGTGGTATTTGGAAAAGTTACAGAAAATTCTGGATCCGCCTATAATAGTAAGACAGGGATATTCACGGCGCCTCAGGATGGAATCTATTCATTTACATGGACCATTCTGACACACCGTGGGAAGACGTTTAATACAAATATTGTTCTCAATGATAAAAGTAATACCATTGGATACAACTATGCAGACGGAAAGACTGGAAGTAATACTTACTCATCAGGATCAGCCACGACAATTATAAAAATGAAGAAGAATGACAAGGTCTGGATAAAAACGTATGCAGGACAAGGGGAATACGCTGATGGTTATTGGTCCTCGTTTTCTGGTTTTAAGTTGTCGTGATTTTAAAACGGAATTATAAAATAAATTTCATATGCTTGGACTTTGTAGAAGTTTTTCTGGATGAAGAAAGATGAACCTATCATTTCTGATGCTGGTAAATTTAATCCAAGATCAAAATTAAACCTTGAAAGATTTATTGATCCTGTTTCAGAACTCCACAGCAGCATGTTTTTCTTTCAAACTAAGCTCCACACAACAATTACAAGTGAGGTCAAGGTTATATGAAAGGTCAAGGTTGATAAATGTTAAGTTGAAATACTTTTATTTTTATGTATTAGCAGATGAGGTTTGATAAAAATATCTTCCATAATTTTCAAAACTGATCTGTAGCACTCATTCAATCAAGAAAATGAGGTCAAGGTCAAGAAAACAATTTATTTGAGACAAATAGATACTCATTTTAAAAAATTGACATGAAGGTTAAAAGAATGCTCAAAAGCAAACAATGTTGATGCATTTAAAAAGTTCTCATCATATATATCAGCATATGAAATTAATATTGAAAATATCTTGAATCGTTTTTTGAAACTGTTACAGAAGACGTATGTACAGAACATATTCATGGCACGAGAGGAAAAAAAATAGCAGTATAGATTTATTACTTTTTCTTACTAATCAATATAATTGTAGCGGACAGTATATAGGGAACTTATACTGCCTCGCCAGTGAGCTAGCATTTCTGGTGATGCGGTAGAGTCTCCTTCTATTTCAGGCAAGTTTAGTAACGGCGAGCCTGTTTATCCCTTGGATGGGTGACCGCTTCATGTTACAAAATTGGTGGCAGCGATGTGACTCTGGTTGACTGGTGTACTGCTTCAGGAAGTCTTAGAGCTAGGACTTAGTGTCCATTTACAGACTTCGTGTCTGTGGACGGCAGGGGTTGCCGTATCTGAAGTCAGGTTCCGACCCACTTCAGGAAGCTCTAAGACTAGGACTTTGTGTCCAAGTACGGACTTCGTGTCCGGGAAGGGCATTGGTTGCCGTAGCTGAAGAGGCCCAGATACCCGGAGAGAACTCATGCTAAGCTTAGGGTCGAAGCTTCCCTGAGCGGAGGGAAGTGTAGCGGACAGTATATAGGGAACTTATACTGCCTCGCCAGTGAGCTAGCTTTTCTGGTGATGCGGTAGAGTCTCCCTTTATTTCAGACAAGTTAAGCAACGGCGAGCCTGTTTAACCCTTGGATGGGTGACCGTTTCACGTTACATAATAAACTGCACAGATAAATAAATGACAAATCAATATATGTTAAATGAATTTACTAAATATCACTCATAGTCAATGGTATATCAACTTTTTATGCAAAAAAGAGTTGTGCATGTTATGATTATTATTTGAAAATACGTGCCACATGTATATAAGTTTTATAAATAAACACAGTCATATTTAAATTATTTTAATATGAAGTAAGCGTCTACCGCATTCCTTGGTTAAAGAAAAAACATATCAATTATACACTCACATCATCTAATTATTATATCTATACTGCAATCTTAACATCCTATTGTCGTCCAACATGCCATCACGGACCATGATTTGGACAAAACTAATTCATAAGTTCAAAAGGAATTATATTATTTTTTAAGTTCTATGATTCTTTTTCAGATTTTATTGCTTTTTCATGGCTCCCCGAAAGATAACGTGTAGCTGAAGTAAAGCAGAATGCATATGCTGTAGGTCGGCATTGTAGTTTATGGCAAGGTTAAGGAAGTACGCAACATACCTTACCTATTGTTAATTTTCGAGATATTCCTATTCAAAGTTAAAGTACCAGTGGATGTTTGACTTTTCAACTTTATGCACAACCTTTCCCCACGATAAATTACAGTCCATGCTTTTTGATATCATTGACAGCTGCTTGTTTTCAATAACATACAATAATGTTTTGAGGCAAAACTTCCTCAGAAGCGCTCGGTTAATACCTCACCTTGGGTGCCGGGAGCTACCTGGATCGGTATATTTATCAATATTCAATTTACAAAAAAACATGGTTATTTATCATTACTTACATTTCATTTTCACAAATAGACAGCTGCTTGTTAATAAAAATGGAACTTGTTAATTTACAAACTTTGTCATTGGTATTTGCAAAATTATTTTGTTTAAAGCATTCAGAATTTACACACAAGTACTCTGAGGTTGACATCAAACAGATGCTTGAGTTTCTGATTGACAATATCTATGTGGGTTTTGGAGACCGGGTCTTTCAACAGTCTATTGAAATTCCCATGGGTACCAATTGCGCCCCGTGATTAGCAGACCTATTTTTTTGTATTCATATGAAACATAATTTGTCCAAATCGTTAACATGAAAAAAGAAAACACACGTTGCTGGCCTTCAACTCAATATATAGATATACCGAAGACGTATTGTCAATTAAAATGGTTATTTCCATTTTCATGGTCGATACGATATATCCCTATGACCATCTTGTGGAATGGTTGTGTAAAAAGTTGAAATGTCGTTTGTTTTAAAGCTGTTTATTAATGTGAAATCTTTTGATTTCAAACTTTCCAAAGTTCCTTGGAATTTTTAAGTAAATACATCTAATTTACGCAACTTTTTGAATACTATCATATTGTTGCACAGTACTCTTGAAGTTTCCTCTTCACTTCTGTTAATATTTTAGTAAGAAGTAAAGAAAGAGGCTTGGTTGAACATTTACTGGAACCCGCTATGTATCTTTGTATCTTTTTGAAATTTTTGAATCCATTATACGAGGGTTGTTCAAAAAGTTCGAAGACTGGTGCAATAAATTTAATAATATATTGTCAAATCTTACAATTTTTATCCCAGAAATATCAAACAACAAAATTTAAATAAATGTTGAAATTTTAGCTTGACACCATGAATATTTATTAAATCATCCTAAAATAAGGAATGCATTATAAGATCACCCGACGCTGTCACAATTTAGTTTCATTTATAAAGCGTCATTGTTTCTTGAGGCCCACATTTTTTTTACATCATACTCTTATATTTTAGAGATTCCTTAAAATCCCTGTCACATTTCTAAAAACGACCAACGGCCGACGGGTTTTGAAGCAAAAGTGGGATTCTTCGGGTGACAATCATAGTTCATCAGCCGTTGTCTTGTCCAATTTTGAACTCTTTTTTGGCGGCCGACCAATTTTGTGTCCATCTATACAAATTATAATTTTTTTTTCTGCGTCGGTGACTGATTTCTTCAATTGAAGTTATCCGTCGACCAACCTTAGATCATCGTCGGACCATCGGCAGTCAGTTTATTAAGTCAGTCGTTCGTCTTTCGAAAATAAGGATGTTCAAAATTCCGGCCGACGGTAAAAACCAAACTGTAGACCAGAGCTCGATGATCGGGCGACTTGTGAATATTAAACATATTAAGGATGCATAACACAAACAAAATTTTGATGCATGGATTGATATATATTTTTTGAACGGTAATATCATAAAACTAGATGCTGTCATGAGACAGTACTACCCGCACTAAGGTGTTTGCCTCTAAATGCACACTCCTTCAAATTGGGCTTTTTCAGGGAAAAAGTCAATATAATTCAATAGTTTACATTATACATGTATTCATTAAATTGAGCATAATATGCTCAGGTGACCATGCGACCCATGAGCCTCGATCCTATAGGTATTTCATATATCTTAATTCATTACCGGTGGAGTTTTATGAAGAGACTTACTTTTACATTCGACAGCTCACTTGGACATTTAAACCTGCGTCATGTACGGAGGTACGGAATTGAAAATAGAAAATAAAACATCTCAAGAGGTGAAAGTTATGTATTCGGGGCTTAAAATAATTTATCAAACAAAAATTATAATTGATGGTAAAATAAAATTTATTTGGATACTTAATTCATTAGAATTAATATATCATTTAATTTTAAATAACTTAAGAAATGAAATAAAGAAGAAGGCAAATTTTGGTAAGAAAACTCGGCAGACGTTAGTCAAGACTTGAAGGGAGGGTGTTGAGGGTAGGAATGTTGCCGTTTTCGTTCTCGACAACGTAATATGATCTTTGAAATAGCCTGTTATCATCTTTTTGTTAAATATTAAGATCAATATTTTTTCACAAAAGAGCTACCGTATATTTTCCTGTTGTAAAAGTAAGCCGTCAACTGTAAAAGTCAATGTCTTCGCAAAAGTCCACCAGTCTGAAATTAAACAACATAATTTAATTAATGATGTAAATTAGGTTTGATAAGGGGGGATATAAATTTTTGGCCCATAATTGGAACTTTTTAAATCTATTTTTTCATACAGATCAACAACAAATAATATTATTCAAATTACTGTTAAGCGTTTTTGATGATTTTTTCAAAATGTACAAACTTTTTTTTTATACTTGATTAGGCAGAAACACCTGCCATATACCCAATCAATTTAGTCAACCCCCACCCCTCTCCCATCAACATACACACAAACACACCCTATTTGCCTGTTTTTGGAAATAGGCCTATCTTATGGCAAAGTTAATATAAAACATCTTTTGCAAATGAATTTGTTCTTGTACTATATAAATGTATCTGAACACCTGCATCACATTGGGCTTGCGTCACGTACAAAACTTAAGTACTAGTTTTACCATTATCATTTTCAGATTGTACTGCACGTGCAGTACTAGTGTGGTGTAGACATAAGTGCATGTATGTCAGTAGGAATTATTTTGTGTTTTAATTGGATTATATTTCATGACGTTGACGGGACCTATGACAGTCGGTAAGTACAAGTTTGGTATAGATTTTGGTAAAATATTATTGTGGTTGTCCTGGAGGTACTGGACACGTATTGCCCTGCTACCTCCGATCACATTGGTATACGTCACAGCACCTGTCGTGACGTATACCTATCCTCGCTCTCTTTTGTGTTAGAAGCTGCAGAAAACGGACGTGTCTCTGTTAGCTCCGTCATTATTGTATTTTATATATTATAACTTCGGGCACTAATAAATAACGGATCATTTTATCATAGTGTGTTCTCTATTCCGCCATCACAGTAGATAATATAGAGAAAGGCTATATTGACGCTGCGACCCGAGATTTTTGTTTGGACAGCGGGATGCCGACCTAGCACGTTTTAGCTAGTGCCGTTGCCATCTTGGATTTTTTGTACTTTTTATTATGTAAAGTATTTTTGTAAGGTTAAAGTTTCTTGTGTATTTTGTATATTGTTTTATGCTTTTAGCGGATAAGCCGCGAGGTATTTTTATGTGTATTCACTAAATTTATCTTGTGGTTTGTGTGTTTGTAATGGACCGTGAGAGTAGCTCGTTTGGTCTGGGCAGGGGGGCATTGAGACCCGAGGAGGGCTGGTACGCTCGGGCAGGGGGAGTAGACCGGATGTGTCTGATAGGTACCCCGTTAGAGTGCAGTCCAGGGAAAGTCCCGCCTGTCAAGTTTGCCCTGAGTGTTGCTAGTACACCGATGCCCGAGGGGGGGGGGAGTGCCCCGGATAATGTCACTCAGTATGGGGAGGAGGACATGTCACTCACTCAGGGAGCTATTTCAGAGGGTCCAGGTGACACACCCGGATGGTCCGCATTCTATTCCCTCCTCCAGGAACGACAGCATATACTGGAGGGAGCGATTCACCGTATCCAAGGGGAAATGAGTCAGTTCCGAGGGGATATTGGTCAGATTTAGGGTTATATTTCCCAAGTTCAGGGTGACCTTGGTACAGTGAACAGAAGGGTGGATACCGTAGGTCAGGATATGGGGGCCCTGAGGGGGGATATTGATGCCCTGGGGACCAGTGTGTCAGCGCAGCTTGGGTCTATGGGATCCAACATTGGGTCTATGGAGACAACTATGGGGGGCAATAAAGTTATATTACGCAATGTTGGCTGGTATGATGAAGGCTAGTCAGCCCAAGTCATCCCTACCCACGCAGGATATTAAAGTTAGTCAGCCAGTAGTGACTAGTAGCCAGTGGAGTTCTTGGGTCCCTAGCGCACTACCCAGATATCAGATGCCTGCAGTGACCCCAGTAGTGACCGCACCTGGCGGAGGGTCTATGTCTGTTTCTGTGGGTGGACACAGTGTAAACATGTCTCAAGGTAATTCCTTATCATCGTTTGGCAATGACAGTTTAGCCTTGGGATTTCCCGAAAACTATTACTTTGGGTTCATTCACGTTAGGGGGGGGGATTACCCAGTGCTTCCCAGCACGGGCCCACCGGTCCCGGGTCATGTTGCATGGTGCACCCGAGTGGGTACTTCCGCGACCGTGTCTTTAGCGTCCGCGCATGCTAGTGTTGCTAACTCGAGTGGTCAGGGCGCTGGCCACTATGGTAGGTTGGTTGGGTAGTCAGCTACATTAACAGGTAGTCCATCGCTCGTGCCTATTCATGGGGGGTTGCCTGGTGCCATACAGGTTCATTCGCTAATGACCACCAAGTTGCCAAGTTTACTTCCCGCTGGAACCTGTAGCTGTGTAAGTAAGAATATTCCGGCCAAGGTCAAAGAGGTGAGATATAACGGGGATGTTGAATGAGGTCCGTTCTATGCCAAGTTCTCCACTATCGCAGAAATTCATCAGTGGAGGATATGGAAATAACGAACAGTCAACAATCTCAACGTCCATTGAACAATATACAAAATAAGAGCAGAGCAAACACGGACCTCCGAAACATCAGAGGTGGGATCAGGTGCCATGGAGGAATGAGCATCCCCTGCCGACCGGTCACACCCGCCGTGTGCTCGTTGTCATGATCAGGAAATAACGGAAATAATCCGTCGTCAATTCAGTGTATAAATAATGGACTAACAATTGGTATGAAAAATGTCAGTCAGCATTTCACTCAATGATAAATTGTATTTGCTGACAAGGTCATTGTATCGACCATAGTATTTACGAAATGATGACTTTAAACGAAACTGTTGATATTCTTGTTTCATCAACTTGCTTGTCAATAATTTACCTCGTTTAAGAAGTTGTTCATACATAGAGCATGCTCTTGCGTATCGAATCAACTGAGATATATATACTCCGTATGCAGGTGATGAAGGTATATTGCTGCATAAGTAAGGGAAGTTGACGATAGAAAAGTTAAAGTCATCACGTTTATCATATAGCTTGGTTGTTAGATAACCATTAGTGTCTTTTTCAAGTAAAATATCCAAATATGAAGCAGAAGTGTCGGACTCTGTGGTATCTTTTATCTCAAGCTCACCAGGATATATCGTGTCGACGTAGGAATGGAAATTATCATTATTAATTGACAATACGTCGTCGATATATCCAAAATGTCGAGTTGAAGGCCACAGCAAGTGTTTTCTTCTTTTCATGCATAAGATTTTGCATAAAATCTACTTCATATGAATGATCCCGACTCTCTGTTTGCCCTAAGTCTTACGCTAGAGGTGGCACCTATTAAGTACTTTGATATCGACGAGGCGCGCTGTTAAGTTTCCGAGAAGTCGTTCTCCTGTAACGTGTTGAGGGGTCGTACCTGGTTGATTCCAGGATCTCGGTAAGGATTGATGTATACAATAAATAATTTTCCTCTTCAAAATGATTAGATAGAATGATTGGCCTGCAAATATATACAAATAGGGCCCTTCCCTTACTTACGGGAAAATAACTCTTGAATAGCACCGGACTGACATCAATATTGCCTTATTCAGGCTCGTAGTGTCAGTCACGTCCAATCTCCCAGTGATCAGCCTCCGACAACAGAAGATACTGAATTGTCCTTTTTCAGGACGCACAGTCATCCACTGCTATCAGAGACTTACACTGTCTAGAGAGGTCACCAGACAAGCCTTTGAGGGTTGACTTCCCTTTATGGTCGGCCTCTAGATAGTTAGTCACACAATACTTACTTCGTTATTGTGGCAAGCCTCCATCGTCAGGCAATCCACCTAGTATTGATAAAATAATGTGGTAAGCCTCAGTAGTACTAGGCCACCCAAACAAATAACCATATCGCCGAAATCTGCCTCTTCTTCCGTCTAGCACTTAGACAAAAAGGAACCTCGCAGCTTGGCTTCGCTTGCTTTTAAGGTCACATGATCAGCTTCAGCCAATAACAGATCCTCAATGGCCGACTTGCATAATTAGAATACACAAACCCATCAATTGTTACACTCCAGATGTAGGAGAGATTCGGTAAAGCTTCCCTTAGAGCCGCCTCACAGCTGGAATTTAATTCTATCTGCCAGCAAAGCGGACAGAGCTATTGAGCAATGGGGGGACTGAGTAATGGACACTGCCCAGAAAGCGTTTGGTAGCAGAACTTCACCGGAAGTTTTCCAAGAGCAAATAGTCGTCCGTTTTGCTCTTGGGTGTAATGACTGCGAGGCGGGGCAGCAGTTAATAAATAATCCCCCGGCGACTCTAGAAGAAGCGATTATACGAGTCAAAACTTATCAAATAATTCGCAGAGCTTTCCCTAACAAAATTACAAACAAATTTTAAATTTAAATACTATAGTTAACTATAGTTAACTACTATAGTTAACTATAGTGATAACTTTGACACTTTGAAAACTTTGATTTACTATAGTGATAACTTTGACACTTTGAAAAACTTTGACGAAAACTTTGACAATTTGAAAAACTTTATCGAAAACTTTGACACTTTGAAAAACTTTTGCAAAAACTTCGACACTTTGAAACACTTTGGCGAAAACTTTGACACTTTGAAAAACTTTGGTGAAAACTGACACTTAGAAAAACTTCGGCGAAAACTTTGACACTTTGATTTACTATAGTTAACTATAGTTAACTATAGTTAACTCTAGTTAACTATATTATTTTTTTGTGAGGGTTAGCCATCCGGCCGAGAGTGGCAAGATCCCTGTCTAGAGACCGTCAAAATGACCGAAGACAGTCGCCCAATCCGGGCCATTATCGTGCCAGATCAGATTCTGAGTCTCAAGATCTTTGCGTCGCACGCAGGGGGTGCCCAGAGTCAAGGGACCGATTTTGCCTCTCACACAGAGACGGACCTGATCCGAGGGACCTTTGCGTCGCATTGAGTTCCCCTATGAGACCGTCGATAAGTTATAACAAAAGCACATCTATGAAAGATCGACGTGCCAGAAGGGACCGTTCCGAGTCTCCGGATCGGGGCTTGTATAGAACATACTATTCCAGCGACTCGGAGGACAGCACCCGAGGATCAAGTCCCAAGCGAGGATCCTCGAGGGATCCGTCATCAAATTGGGGACGTTCTCGTGCGCCGAGGCCAATCATATGTTTCGAATGCCAAGAGCCAGGGCACTTGTGTCGCGACTGCCCGATCCGCCAGCGTAGGCGTAGATCGGGGACCCCTATGTCTTGTCTTAAGTCGACGAGTAATAAAACTAAAGACAAACATAGTGCGTCAGACCGTGAGCCGAATATGAACGCAACCTATGTAATTCTGTCTGTTAGGTCCGGTAGTCAAGCCATCGGTTCAGGAGGGTGGCGTATCGCGATACGGATAGGAGGCCAACAAGTGAGAGCAACAATCGACACAGCAGCCGACATACCGATAATATCGAGCGAAGTTTACAAGTCTTTGAGGCCGCAGCCCGAAGTTGTAGGCGATACTAATGTTAGGCTAGCTGGCGAGGGAGCTGGAATGACCGCTTAGTACCTCGGGAGTCTTAACTTACGAATCGGGGATTATGATTTTGCTCACCCGATATACGCTTGTCCTCTGCAAGATGATATGCTCCTGGGAATTGATTTCCTGCGCAAGCATGGTGTAGAAATTTCATGTGAAGCCGGTACTTTAAGGGTCAAGGGCATTGACAGCACATATGCTATGAGTGTTGATGAGTCAGTACCAATACTCGATGCGGTTTCAGTCCGCAGAGTGCGTATTCCCCCGCACAGTGCCCAAGTTATCGAGGGTACCCTTAGTTCCAATATGCCAGAGTTTATGCTGGAACCAGCTAGCATATTTCCGCCTGGTATTGTAGCTTCGCAGACATACAACTCTGCAGTGAATAGAGCCAAGCTGTGCATCTTGAATTTGACAGACCGAAGTCATATTGTTAAGACTGGCATTAAGGTGGGGAAAGCCGTTCCCGCCTATCTAGTCAACGATACTAAGCCCACATTGCGTCGTGTAACCTTTGAGGGGGATAAGAACTATAACCATATCGCCCCACTCTTAGAGCAGTTAAACAAGACCCGCCTGTGGATGTCAGATCTCAGGCAGCGGAGCTAGTCAAAAAAATTTGACGACGTCTTTGCTGTTGATGACCTTGATCTCGGACGTTTTTTCCGAGATCGAACACCGAATAGACACCGGTAACGCGTCTCCCGTCAAACAGCGGATGCGACGCACCCCCGCTTATTTCAAGGGAAGGAAGAGGGTCATCTCGATAAGATGTTAAAAGCCGGAGTCATCCAGCCGTCTTCCTCGGACTGGGCGTCCGCCCCAGTTCTGGTCCGGAAGAAGGATGGCAGCGTCCGTTGGTGCGTGGACTATAGAGCCCTGAATAAGGTGACTGTCAAGGACACGTATTCTCTGCCACTCATCGAGGAGTGCATGGACACGCTAGCGGGAAACCGCTTGTTCTCCGAGCTTGACTCTAACGCGGCTTATTGGCAAGTTATAATAGCTCCGGAAGACCGGAAAAAGACTGCCTTTATAACAGAGTACGGCTTATTCGAATTTACTAGAATGGGGTTCGGTCTGTGTAATGCCCCCGCAACTTTCGCTAGGGCCATAAATTTGGTGTTGCACAGACTTAACCGGAAGATCACCTTAGCTTTCTTAGACGATATCCTAGTCCTAGGATCTTCAACGCAAGCTCACCTTGATAACCTACGATAAGTGTGAGCAATTCCGAGCGTATGGTCTCAAGTTCAAGCCTCGGAAATGCGAGATGTTTAAGACTAGGGTCGAGTTCCTTGGTAGAACCGGGAGCGAGCACGGAGTTGAGATGGGGGATAAGTACATTGAGTCAGTTCGTGACTGGCCTGTTCCTCGTGATATTAAGGGCGTAGAGCGCTTTCTCGGCTTCGCCAATTATCACCGTAGTTTTATCCCTCACTTCTCCAGAATTGCGGCTCCGCTGTATGCGGTTACCGGAAAAAGCGGTTTCCGGTGGGGCGAAGAGCAGCATAATGCTTTCGCGGTACTCATTCAGTTAATGACCAAATCTCCAGTACTAGCGATACCGAACAGTACAGGTCATTTCATCCTGGATACTGATGCCTCGGATCATGCCGTAGGCGGGGAATTAAGTCTGGGGTGGGAAAGAAAGAACAATAGGGTATGGGAGTGCTGTGCTATCCGCAGAACAGCGCAGGTATTGTACTACTCGTAAAGAGCTATTGGCGGTTATTAATTTTACAGGACAATTCCGACCTGCTGGGTCGCAAGTTCACGGTCAGGACCGATTACCATAGCCCGGTCTGGCTAATGAACTTCAAGCATCCGCAGAACCAAATCGCTCGATGGCTCGAAAAACTGAGTCAGTACAATATGCGGGTCGTACACCGCCCGGGAAAAAAACATGTCAATGCTGACGCGCTGTCCCGGGACATACCCGACTCGTGCCAGGGGTACTCGACGAGAATTAGGGTCGAAGACTTGCCGTGCGGCGGATGCCGGTATTGCCGCCGAGCCCAAGAGCGCTGGCATGACTTTAATACCGAAATCGACGATGTAATTCCTTTGTCCCAACTCTTTGACGAAAAGCCTGTGCCAGCGGAGAGTCCGTCCGCTGAGTGGGTTGAATGTGGTTCGTTAGATCCCACTCTTCGTCAGGCCATTGTTTCCAGTTCTTGGGATGATACTCCCTTGACTGTAAGTGCGTCTGCACTTCCCAGTTTTCAGATTAATGTCAGTGGGCTGTTGAGTGTAAATCCCAAGATTGAGACAGTTAGTCCTCAAGTCTGTCAGTTAACAGGTGACACTGCGGGAATTCCGCTATCCTCATACAGTTCCGCAGATTTAGCTCAGAAACAGAGAAAGGATGGAGCTATAGTATACCTGAGAGAGTACTTAGAGTCTGGGGCCTTACCTACCGAAAGCGACTTAATTATCTGCAGTCCGGAAGAGAAGTGCTATCTTCTGGAGCGAGACTGCTTTTATCTAGACGAGTCAGGTGTTGTTTGGCGAGAACCCGATGACTCGGATGCGTCCCGTCGGCTCCTCGTGCCGCGCAGTCTTCGATCCAAGATCATGCACTTGTGTCATGACATACCGTCCTCTGGTCACCAGGAAATCCAGAGAACTAAAGAGCGTCTTAAACAACAGTTCTACTTGTGGTGCATGACTAAGGAAATTAAGCTATATGTCGAATCTTGCGACGTTTGTGCGAGAAACAAGCGAGGTTCGTTGCCGAGCAGATCCGAGCTTAAGAGTTATCAAGCCAAAAGCCCGATGGAAAGGGTACATCTGGACTTTCTCGGGCCACTCCCCAAAACTGATAGCGGAAACGAATACATTCTTATGATGGTAGACAATTTTACCAAGTGGGTAGAGTGTATTCCGCTTCCGTCTCAAACAGCGGAAGTTTTGCCCGCTCCGCTATCAATGACTTCTTCTCTCGATTTGGCTATCCTTACGAAATCTTTACAGATCAGGACGGTATTTTCGAGAGCGAGCTATTTTGTAAGATTTGCGCCATGTTAGGGATACATAAAGCCAGGACCAAATCCTACCGTCCGTCAAGGATGGTCAGGTAGAGCGCTATTACCGCACTCTAATGGATGCAGTTCGCTCTTACGTCGATGGCGAGCCCAAGTCATGGGTTAAATACCTAGGCTGGAGCATTGCGGTCGGCGGTTTATCGCCATACCGGTTATACCGGCCGTGAAGTGAATATACCAGCAACCTTGATGTTTGCCCTACCGCCTTCCACGTCTTTTCAAAATGGGGAGGAGGGGGAGGTGGACAGATATGTACGAAACCTAGAGGAGAATGTTCAAGGCGCGTACGACATTGCCCGCAAGAAACTTAAAGTCGCGCAGAAGGCAGTGAAAAGGTCGCATGACATTAAGGTCCGTACTAACAAGTTCAAGGTCGGAGATTTGGTATACTGGCGCCGCAATGCGGGAAAAAAGGTAGAGTCAGTTTGGAGGGGCCTGGGGTCATAATTGAAGCCAAGTCAGACACAATATTCGTAGTCAAATCTCGGCGCGAGGTCAAGGTTATGCACCATGACAAGCTTAAGAAGTGCGAGTCCAGTCAACTCCCTAAATGGTTAATTAATTATCAGAATAAGTTGCCCGGACAGTCAGTAGCCCGAGATGGGGACAGTTCTCCTTTACATGACGTGGTTGCACCGCTGGGGACCGCAGACTCAGGAATAAGTCCTGAGAGCCCGGGGAGTGGGGGTCACTCAAAAGTTAGTCCCAAGCCAGCGGAGTCAGTAGGTCCCTATATAGGTACTCGTAAGCGGGTTAGGGAAAGACAAGATCAGCCCTTACAGCCCAAGTCGCCCAAAAGACCTAGAGCCAGGGGAACTGAAACCAGAAAATATTGTGTTTGTTTGCAGTATAATCCCAAGGGGATGATGGTGCACTGCGACAGCTGCCAGCACTGGTTTCATCCTGGGTGTGTGGGTATTAGTGAGGATTTTGCTAAATCAGTACCTCCATATATCTGCCCCGAATGCAGTCCTGTCGATGTTGGTCGCGACTAGTTTGGAGGATTATGTGATGTCATGTTGCTATTGTTATTCAAAATCCACTGAAGAGCCGAATGGCGAAAACGCTTTGGAATAAAATGTGATCATCTTTTCCAAACTCTGGATTATTTTTCTATATGTACATACCTATACCAAGGACATCTTGTATTTAAATATATATATATAGATGGAAACACGGAGATCAGCAAACAAAGAGAAAGAAATGGACATTGATAATTCAATGGCGGAACTTTTGAAGAAAACGGATACTACAAACAAACTATTAGAAGAATTGATTGATGTTGTGAAGCGTTCTTCAGGCACCACTGAGCGAGAATTACAAAATGCTTTTCCTTATAATTTTGAGGATACGGAGGAAACAAATGTAAAAACCACCGGAACTGAGGAAAATGTATATCAATCGCCAACTTTGATTGAATGAGCTAGTTTTGCAAAAGGAGGCTTACCGTATTAAGCAAAAGATGAAAAGTGAATGGAGCTGGATTCTCAATTTTAGGAAACAAACATATTGGAAGCAAATCAACAATGCTAACCATGCAGATTACTTTGAAAAATGGATAAACCAGGAAAGTCTCATTATACCTAAAAAGTTCAGGATAAAGGAAATCCGAGGAGAACCTAAGGATCAAACTGCAGTCCGTATAGAGGTTGCTAAAAATCGCGTTAGAGGTAAAATAGAGTTACTACGGATGTGAGCAGAGAATAACCAGAGAAATGTATTGAGATTAGACGAAGAAATGGATCTGAAATTGAAAAATAACGCCACTGGAGTAATTTTAGAAATGCTTCAAAAACTATGGAAATCTGATTGTCAAAAGGAAGAGGACAAATCATTTAACAGATGGAGATTCACGGAAACCTGGCTATTAGACTACGCAAAAACAGATGGCAAGGAGTCTACTAAAGAGCCAAAAGGAAAACAGTTGATAAGAAAACCAGGACCAAAAAACTCCGGTTAGAATGATACGACAAGAGCTACCTATGCATCTGTTGTGAGCAATGATACCATGCGGACTGGATCGAATCCCAATGCCACGAGAAATCAGAAAGCAAATCAAGCAATGCCCCCAAAACAAAGTCTACATCGCCATTACATTCGATGGACAACTTTTAATAACGCGAAACGAAACTCGCCTCCCTCCTATCGAAGAATCATAGCTTTAAGAGGAAATACCAACAAGGAATTAACCATCTACAAAATAATAACCACCACCACCAACGGATTAATAGACAGTACAAACCCTCAAACATTTATAGAAATGAAAAAACAACGTTCATCGGATGTGGTGTGCGGCACTATTTTTTAGGAGGCGGCAAGCCCAACCAAGGACAGAGGCACATACCACAATTATATCAACAGACAACGTAAATTTAGTTGATGTTGAGGGAACAAATAAAACCAAGGAATCAAAAGAAGTTGATCCTAAAGTGTTTAATCTTTCAGATAGGATATTAACTAAAGCAGAGATAAAGTTTTTATTTAGAGGCTTGAAATATACACCCACCCCACGTATGAATGACCAAGAACTTAAAACGGACGTAAAGGAATACTGTATAGGGGATTAATTTCACGGGTTGTAATTT
This sequence comes from Saccostrea cuccullata, assembly GCF_032062105.1. NCBI lineage: Eukaryota > Metazoa > Mollusca > Bivalvia > Ostreida > Ostreidae > Saccostrea > Saccostrea cuccullata. The sequence continues at coordinate 25,873 of NW_026919377.1, forward strand.
TCACGGTTTTCTCTCATCTGACACGATCGCGGTTTCTTGAATTCGCGGAATTTGGTAATTGGAATAAAAGTTATTTTCCTTGTCTCCATTTAATCCAAACCATAGCTACATGTAAACGACATTAATCAGCGTTATGTCTTTATTTCACGAACAACAGGGTAAGTTATTACAAAATTGTTAGATTTTATAATTAATTAATTAACACAAGTGCAGTTATTAATATTCCCTAAAAGTTAAATGACTTTCCTATACTTTGCTATTACGATGAGTGCATATGCACCCGAGATCTTCAATACAACGCAGCGAAAAACTACTGGACGGAAATAAAACTTTTTATGTAGTTCTACGTTCTACGAAATAATATCCTTCCACACTTCCTTCGTCAGTAAGTTCCATATTTATTTGAATGATTTTTAAAAACCAAAATGTCGATAAAAACTACATGAACTAATATGCATGAGAATGCAGGTAACAAATACACATGGTAACATTATAGTTATGCACAAGTAATCAAAATCCATGACCCACGTGTTTTGATTGATGAAACATGTAGCGTTGGCTATTAAACAGCTTTTGAACAAACACATTATTATCTGCCGATTTGAATTAAAGTAAAGCGTGATAATTAAAATTAATTGAATGACGGCACTACTCGCAATTACTGAAATGACCATGGACTGCACGAACACCTATATAAATCTATCGTAGTCTATTCTCAATTTTCCAAATAAAACATGGAGATTATTGAAAATTTATTCACTGTTTCTTGAATTCACGGATTTGTTAACACCGTGAATATAGCGAATATTAACACCGCGAGTTATTTTCCCCCTATACAGTATACAAGGCGACTACGACTAAGGGAATACTTTTACGAAGATAACGACGAATCAACAGAAGATAGTGAAAATGAGGAACCAGAGGACCTGGTTAGAAATAAATCCCACTTTATTCCAAAACGAGGTAGAAATCGAACTCTAGATACGGTATGTGAAACCCTAGATAATATAAACCTACCTAATATTAAGAAGAATTTTAGATCTAATCTCACAAAAGAAGAGCAAAAAGCTTTAAATGACTTACATAATGACGAAAGTATCGTTATCAAAGAAGCCGACAAAGGAGGTGGAGTAGTAATCATGATTAAAACATATTACGAACGTAAGATTTGGAATATGCTACAGGACCCTAACTACTATGGGAGTATTAATGCAAATCACGAGACAGAACTTTAGCAAAGATAAAACAACTTGTCAGTGGGCCATCCTCGGGAGATTTAACTGCGAAGGAGAAAGACTATCTCACAAACTTTGAAACAAAGGAGAGTCAATTTTACGGATTACCAAAAGTTCACAAGTCATCATTAATAAAAAACGCCATACAAGCTCAGAAAGGAATATATATTTGCTGTCTAAATCCTGAAGATCTCTCTTTTCGGCCAATCGTAGGGGGGCCTAATTGTTCAACTCAAAGACTGAGTCACTTGTTAGACATTTTATTAAAGCCTTATTGTGAAAAGGTTCCCAGTTTTATAAGAGATGATATAGATTTTATCAACCACCTACCAGAACATATTCAACCTAATACGAAACTCGTGTCATTCGACGTCGTGAATTTATACACAAATATACCCGTTGACTTGGGTATAAAAGCGGTTAAATACTGGATTGATAGATACCCAGACTTACTTCAGGATCGTTTTGAGCAAGAATTCATCTTAGAAGGATTAAGAATTATACTGCAAAACAATACATTTGCCTTCGGAATAGAACATTTTATTAAAACCAAACAGCGATGGGAACAAAAGTAGCTCCCACGTATGCCACCTTAACTTTGGGATACCTCGAACAAAAACTCCATCAACGACTTGTCACTCTATGGGGAGAAGAGGACGCTGAAGCTATAACATCAAAGTGGAAACGATTTTTAGATGACTGTTTCATTCTTTGGAATGGCAACATTGAGAGATTATCAATTTTCCACCAATTATTAAACGACTTAGATTCCAACATTAAATTTACCATGGAAAGCAGTGATATGAAATTACCTTTCCTTGACGTTCTTGTCGTCAAAGAATATACCAAACTTTCAACGGATATTTTCTACAAATCAACTGACACCCACCAGTATTTACATTTTGGATCCTGTCACCCTCATCACACAAAAACAGCAATTCCACACAATCTGGCTAGACGTTTATGTGCTATCGTTAGTGACGAAAACACCAGAGATATCCGACTAAAAGAACTCAAGTTATACCTTTTAAAACAGGGATATCCTCAAAACCTGATAGATAACGGGATATTGAAAGCCAAAGGATATGAACGGTCAGAATTACTGTCTACAAAAACCCAGGAAAAATAAAACAGATATAATTCCATTTGTGCATACCCACAATCCAAGGAATCATAATTTGACCTCCGTAGTACACCAACTTAACAACGTTCTGAAAACGGACCGGTCAACACAACAAATATATAGAGATGTAAAATTTATTAACAGCAGAAGACAGCCCAAGAATCTTAGAAGAATTCTGTGTTCGTCCCATTTTAAGAATAGATACAAAGTGACCAAGTGTGAAGACGCGCGTTGCGGGACGTGTACACATATAATGGAAGGATCAACTTATGACTTTAATGGAAGACAATTCAAAGTAAATGCAAACATGTCTTGTGCCACTAAAAATGTAAAATATGTAATTACGTGTGCTGGATGCCAAGAATTTTATATCGGGGAAACGAGCAATCAATTGCGTGCCCGGATGCGTGTCCACCGACAACATATTAACTCTCCAGAATATCGGCAAATCCCTCTGAGTGAACATTTGGATACTTGTGGAAATAAACAATTCACTATATTTCCTTTTTACATACTTTCAAGTGAAAGCGATATTCAGAGACGTGAGAAAGAAAAACATTTTATACATATGTTCAAACCTAGACTGAACAATTGAGCAGTTTTTCCGCAAAGTTTAACTATGACGTCACAATAGACGTTTGTATGTAATGTTCCGCTTATTATGACGTTATAACGTTATGTTGCTATGTAACGTATTGTAAAGTTTCTGAAGATTTGAAATGAAAGCGCTTAAGCTAAACTAAGGGTTTTCGTGTTTTTTTTTTAAAAGATTTACCTGTCAAGTACCGAGCACTGTGAATTTTTTTCTGTTTCAATATATATATATATATATATATATATATATATATATATATATATATATATATAACTTTTGATTGAAAAGAAATTGGACTTTCATATTTGAAATGTACATTACCTGCAACAAAATATTTCCGAGCATGCTATGAGTTTTCCCCTTTGACCTAATTTTCATAAATTAACATATTATAAGGGTGCATATTTATCACACAATCTGCCATAAATTATGGCATCTCCTTCACTAAGACACAGAAAGCAGAGGACCACAATTCTTTGAATTTGCTTGTATAATCTTGATATGGAAACATCCTCATATAATGTGGATTCAAGATTTTTATGCCACGCCATGATTATGAATGCATGTATAGTTTTTGTCATGTCCGTCCTCCACCCTTCCATCTGTCTTTCCATAGGGCTCAAGGAAACTTTCTAGATATTTTTATCAAAGTTCATACGTTGATGCATACTGATGTAAACTATCCAACTGCAGCAATATTTTTTGACCTTGACTTTTCCTTTGACCTTCACTTAACTTTTCTTTAAATAAGTGTTTAGCTTTATTTTAAAGAAACCATTCAAGTTGTGTAATGATCAACTTCACATGATGATACATTTGTATACTGATGTAAGCTTTACAATGCTTCACTCTTTTTTACCTTGACATTTCCTTTAACCTTTTCCTAACTTTTCAGATTCTAAAAATAATGTCTAGATCAGTTTTGAATAAACAATTAAGCATTGAATTCATATTTTTGGCTGTCTTCGGTCCTATAACACACCTGGCCGTGCCGACAAATTGAATACCGCGCGTTAGCGCGGTATGATAATTTGTCGGCACGGCCAGGTGTGTTATAGGACCGAAGACAGCCAAAAATATGAATTCAATGCTTATATTTACATTCTCTAATTTTCTTTCTTCGTAATTGCTTATTTCGTTCATGTTAAATGTAAATTTAGCGCTGTTAAAAACTGCCGTGGTTAATAGATGTAAGAGCCGTTTGTGACGTCAATTGACGTTAAATGACGTTGCAAAGTTAAATAACGCAAACAAACATTGCGAGGAAAAAAGTGACAAATTAATTCTTAAAGCACATTACGTTAATTTTTACGCTAATTTTTCAGGGTTTTATTTTTTCGTGAAATTGAAATAAAACATTTTACATTTTGGTGTCCCAAGAGTATTGAAAATGCTTATAGTTCCTTCTGTGTATTCTAATGCGCGGTGACAAGGTTTCGCGTGTGTTATAGAAATTTGAACGTCGTGGATTTCTAATGGATTTCATAAGAACACTGAATGTAAATATTTCAAGATATTGATATATGAAACTTCATATGCTGAACCATACTGCTGAAAGCTATCAATTGCATCAACTTTATTTTTACATTGACTTTTCCTTTGACCTTGACCTCACTTTTTAAATTAGTATTTATCTGAGTTTTACAAAACTGTTAATATTTTTATTAAACTTCATAAGCTTTTCAACTGCAACAACATTTTGACCCCAACTTTTCCTTTGACCTCTCTTTTCTTAAAATAAGTGAATTAAGCTCAGTTTCATTAAATCATTCAAGATTTTTTTTTTCAAACATAACATGCTGATATGTATTAGTGAGAGCTAGTCAACTGCATCAAAAACTTCACCTTGCACATTCCTGTGACCTTGACCTCCCTTCTCTTTAATTTGTATTTCCTGCCCCTTTTTGCCATCCACATGAAAATGCAAATTTTGAAACCATTTTAATTACACATACACAAAACAAACCAATCATTTTCCAAATGATCATGGTTTAAAGCTAATGTAAAGCTAATATTAGGGAAGTTCTTGAAAGCAGGATGATTAAACATATCAAATATATATATATATATAAAATCTACCCCATTTGACCCTCCCCGGGCAAAATCAAAATTCCAAAGCCTTACTGCACATCTACATGACACCACCAACCATCTCCCAAAAGATGATTAGGCTGCTGAGTAAAATGTAGAAGGAGTTCAGGGAAGACGGGGCTTTTAGCATAAAAACGTCATTTTTGACCCCTATTTGACCTCCTGGGGCAAAATCAAAATTTCGAAACCTTACTGCACATCTACATGACACCATCAACCATCTCTCAAAAGACGATTAGGCTGCTGAGTAAAATGAAGAAGGAGTTCGTAGAAGACGGGACTTTTAACATAAAAAAACGTCATTTTCCGACCCCCACTTGACCCCTCGGGGCAAAATCAACATTTTGAAACCTTACTGCACATCTACATGACACCACCAACCATCTCCCAAAAGATGATTAGGCTGCTGAGTAAAATGTAGAAGGAGTTCAGGGAAGACGGGGCTTTTAACATTAAAAATGTCATTTTTCGACCACCATTTGAACCCCGGGGGGAAATGAAAATTCCGAAACCTTACTGCACATCTACATGACACCACCAACCATCTCCCGGATGATGATTAAGCTACTATGTAAAATGTAGGAGAAGTTCAGGGAAGAAAGGTGTGACAGACGGACGGACGGACATGAGTAACAACAATATACCCGAACTTTCTTTAGAAAGTGCGGGTATAATAATAATCCGTAAGATATAAAGAAATCCTAAGTATTCTTTACTGCTTAGATATGTCGTTTTTGTGCAATTCTTTACAAAATCGTGCACACAATTTAACATTGGGTCACAATCTTATAGAAGTCTGCCACTTTGCCTCGAAAACATTTCTCACGTCACCTATCTGAATATAGATCTATGAAAAATATTGCTGATTTCTACTGAAAAAAGAATTTTTATGTTATTTATCCAAGTCATCGGTGTTGGCATTATAGTTAAGTAAAGAATGAAACTGGTATTGTTAATTTAAATGTACAATGTCATGAACAGCTGATTTCAATGCACATGCACACAATATTGTAAATAGAGATCTATACATAGTGAAAGATCCTCACTTGACTATAACAGCGTATTTGCTTGTCAGACTTCTACATCTACCACACAGGATCAACGTCACTTTTCAACGTGATAAACTTTGAACACCCTTCCTATAAATCGACATTATTTTTTATACCTCTCGCCTCTCTAATCTTTTTTAGCATTTAACAACAAGTACCCTGAATGTATTTTGATATTCAGTAACCCATTTAAATATTTCATATTTCCAGAGGTTTAAGCTTTACAGAATATTGGATAAAGAAACCCGCCCCCTTTCTGACGACATTACAACCCCTTACTTGTTTGGACATTTTAGTTAAAATTTACGATAAAATTTCAGAGAACATACAGATTTTGGTAAAAAGTGCACATTTTACGGTAGAAATGTGCCGTACCACATGAGTGAATTAACGGGATGCTGTCACGAGACAGTAATACCCGCACTAAGGTGTTTGCCTCCAAATGCACAATCCTTTAAATTGGGCTTTACCAAGGAAAAATTGAGCATAATATTTTCAGGTGACCATGTGACCCATTGGCCTCGATCTTATAAGTATTTCATATTCTTAATCCATTACCAGTCTGAAATTAAATAACAGAATTTTATAAATGATGTAAATTAGGTTTGATAAAAGGGGGGTATAAATTTTTGGCCCATAATTGGAACTTTTAAAATCCACAATTCTTTGAATTTGCTTGTATAATCTTGATATGGAAACATCCACATATGTAGATTCATGTTTTTTATGCCAAGCCATGATAAGGAATACATGTATAGTTTTTTTCATGTCCGTCCTCCACCCTTCCAACTGTCTTTCCATCAAGCTCAAAGAAACTTTCTAGATATTTTTATCAAAGTTCATATTTTGATGCATATATTGATGTAAACTATCCAACTGCAGCAATCTTTTTTTACCTTGACTTTCCTTTGACCTTCACTTAACTTTTCTTAAAATTAGTGTTTAGCTTTATTTTAAAGAAACCATTCAAGTTGTGTAATGAAACTTCACATGATGATACATACTGATGTAAGCTATAAAACTGATTACCAACACTACGTGAGAATACGGCAGTGGTACTATTGCATAGGTAACCTTTTGTGCACTTCGTGACAAAAATCATGATTTTGGTACAAATATAGTCTTTTGTAATATAAAGAAAACGGGATTTTGGGCCATAACAGAATCAGGCCCTGGAAGCCATAATAGCCATTTTACAAAATGGCATCTAGAAAATATCGATATGATTGTCGTTTACTAAAATCTTTCACGGTATCAACGTACGAATAATGGTTTACGGTAATACAAATATTCTCTGAATTATCAATAAAAAAAACAGTTTGTGCTTTAAATAAAAGATACGTGTACGAAGTCACCTTAAAACAAAGATACGTGTACGAATTCACTTGAAAACATGTAAAAATAAAAGGTAACAGTCAAACCCATATGCATGCTTATACCGAAATTAATATTGAGTTAATAAATGGTCCGTCTATTTAAATATACTTATATAAAGTAAAAAGAGAAGACTTAACGAGGTAAGCTCCTGATATTTAAAGTCAAACATTTTTGTCATGTACATTTTTATTTTCTACATACATAGCTGAATTAAAAAACAATTCAGAAAATGGGGGTCAACATGCTTCTTTAACACTACAGTCTATTTTTAAAAAGACAATGAATTATTTTACCTTTGTGATTTTCCTGGCATTTTAAAAATAATATCCAAGAAAGTTATTCTATAGTCTTCAACTCTTCGACAAATTTAAGCAGATGTTTCAAACATATAATAAAGGTCCAGACCAAACTCTGCTCAAAAGCTCGGGATCGGACCTCTTAAACACAGAATGCACAATATTTCATTTCAATTCCATATCAAAGTCTATTATGATCTGTTTTTGTATGTACACCAAGTGGTGCATTTTTAACTAGTTCCAATGTGTTTGATATTCCTAGGTACTGGATCTAGTTCCAATGTGTTTGATATTCCTCGGTACTGGATCACACGAAGGTCTTATTACCAGTAAAATAATGACTAATAAAACCATCCAGAATAAATAGTTTGTTAAGGTAGCCTCAATATACATTATTAAATATCTACACATGATGTCAAAAAATCATGTTTGGTTCTAAGATGACGATTACAGCCTTCATATAACACCAATGGACAAGCTTCATTCTTATACTGAAACAATATTTTAATTTTTCATTGGTTTATTTGATTAAAGGTAATCGTATGGAGAGAAGACTCACGTCACATCTGACAGAGTATTCAAATCCTTCTATCCTGTGACATATTTCCGGATTTTGTGTTGTCTAGGGATTTTGGCGATGAATAAAAATATGACCGAACGGAATAAAAATGTTCTTAATACATTCCGTAGATTTACATTTTCATCGCTCTTTCGGCAGATTTTAATGCAAAATTTTCTGTAAGCTCCATAAAATCTGGAACTAAAGAGTCATTCATAATTTTTCAAAGTGATTGCTCCATAATACCCACAACCTATTAAAATGTCATTCTTTTTTTTTTTTAAGTGATTGCTAACGGCCTGCACACTTGGAATTTGATATTGATGACGATTAATTTCTGTGAGGTCATCATGGAATCCTTAATTAATCTCTGGTCCAGCTTCCATTTACCTTCCACCTGATAAAAGCTGATTGGCCACTAGTAATGAAAGCAGTTTATTTGTCATTCGTGATATATGCAATCTTAATTATTGTATGTATATGATCTATGGGAACAACAGAGAACACATTTTTGGTGAAAATACTGCACAGAAATCAAGTTCAAAGGTCCATTGGAAAAATGCAAAATGGAGAGCATTCGGCATATGTGGTCGTGTAAAAACATCAATGTGGAATCAAGTGACAAGGAGGAGTAAGGAAAGGATATGGAGATAATAACAGTATTCAATCTCAAAATCCATTAAACAATACAAAATAAGAGCCGAGTAACACGGACCTCCGAAACATCAGAGGCGGGATCAGGTGCCATGGAGGAGTGAGCATCCCCTGTTGACCGGTCACACCCGCCATCTGCTCGTTGTCATGATCAGGAAATAACGGGAAAAACATCCGTCGTCAATTTGTATAAAAAAGTGTATAAAAATGGACTAACAATTGGTATGAAAAATGTCAGTCAGCATTTGACTCAATGATAAATTGTATTTGCTGACAAGGTCATTGTATCGACCATAGAACTTACGAAATGATGACTTTAAACAAGACTGCTGATATTCTTGTTTCATCAACTTGCTTGTCAATAATTTACCTCGTTTAAGAAATTTTTGATACGTAGAATATGCTCCTGCGTATCGAATCAACTGAGGTATATATACTCCGTATGCAGGTGATGAAGGTATATTGCTGCATAAGTAACGAAGTTGACGATAGAAAAGTTAAAGTCATCACGTTTATCATATGGCTTGGTTGTTAGATTACCATTAATGTCTTTATCAAGTAAAATTTCCAAATATGAAGCAGAAGAGTCAGACTCTATGGTATATTTTATCTCAAGTTCACCAGGATATATCGTATCGACGTAGGAATGGAAATTATCATTATTAATTGACAATACGCCGTCGATATATCTAAATGTCGAGTTGAAGGACATAGCAAGTGTTTTCTTCTTTTCACGCATAAGATTTTGCATAAATTCTGCTTCATATTAATATAAAAATAAGTCTGCTAATAACAGAGAGCAATTTGTACCCATGGGAATTTTAATAGATTCTTGGAATACCTGGTCTCCAAAAACCAAATATATACATGTATTGTCAATTAAAACTCAAGCACCTTCTTGATGTCAACATCAGAGTACTTATATATGCAATCAGAATCTGTTTAACGAAATAATTTTGCAAATTACCAATGACGAGGTAAGTAAATTTACGAGTTCCATTTTTATTGAAGAAGCAGCTGTCAATAATATCCAAAAGCCTGGATTTTCATTTGTCGTGGGGAATTGTTGTGTATAAAGTTGAAAAGTCGTAAGTTTTTAAGCTGTTGATTTTTAAGAAGTCTTGTGATTTCAAATTGTCCAAAAGTTCTTAAGAATTTTTTAGTATCGGATTCCACATCTGATTCACATCACTTCTTGAATATATAGTTGCACAGTACTCTTGAAGTTTTTCCTTCACTTCTGTCAATATCTTAGTGAGGAGTAACAAAAGAGGCTTGGTTGAACATTTACTGGAACCTGCAATGTATCTTTATTTGTAAGGATTCTTATGAAGTTTAATGTATTCTTTATTTGTAAGGATTCTTATGAAGTTTCGAAATCCGATATATATAAGGTAGTTCAAATTCATTTTGGCTCTGTGGAATATTTAAAGTATTCAAAACTGACAGGTGATTTTGAAGAATTTTCTTCCTTAGAAAGGTAAGTATGAGTATAAGTAGGATTACCACTTGCAGACTTGTAGAATGCAATTTATATAATGAGCCTTACATACGAAGACAATCTTGTTACCTGCTTTGTCGGCAGGAACCAGTACGTATTGATCGTGTAATCTATCTAATTCTTTTTCCACTTCTGGTTTATTGAACACAGAAGGATGGATGGTTTTCAATTTGCCCTTCAATCTTTTAATACGTGACTTTAACATGGATCTGATTTACGTCACCTGTAATAACGTGTCCAGCAGGACTATAGTTATATGGCGAAGAAGAACATGAATACGAAGGGGGGTTATTTTTCAGATAGTCGGTATCAAGGCAATGTAAAGTGTTTTCGTAATTGAAAAGTTTGGAAGCATTGGTCGATGTTTATTTGTAGGAAATACAAGGTGTAGTCTACCTTTTAACTTGAAAAATGGTGGAATACAAGACTGGACCCTTTTGTGATTAAGAATATTACTTATATTAATAACCGCTTCAATTCCTTTATTGGCATATTGAAGTTTAAGGAAAGGACAGATTGTTTTAGCTGCATTTTCTTCCGTGAAAGGTATGGGTTTAAAAAGGATATGATATTCAATATCCATAATCACAGATCCGAGCTTATATTCAGGTTACGAGGAATCTAAAATTGGATATTCCTTGGCCTTTTCAAGAAGACTATTTAGATGTTTAAAAGGTACAGAGTAAATTTTTGTTCGAATATGATGTAGGCCTAATTGTTGATTTACATAAGGTAGTAATGAATCAAAAGAAACGTCGTGTATTGCAGGTTTATTGTACGAACGATGCCCATGACTACGCTCACGTCTCTGAGTATGGTTAAAAAGTCCCATTAAATTAAATAAATCTGTTGATCGGTCACACCCGCCGTGTGCTCCTTAACTGTCTTGATCTGGAAACGGAAATATCCATAAAAATATGTGAATAGTAGCTTAACAGCTTGCTATACAAGTCAGATAAAATAACCTCGTGACCTCTTCTTGAAAACTCATCAAAGACCTATCATATTTTAAAATGATATATTACATAACGAAATTGCAATTTCTTTATATCGAGAGTATACATATTTTCTTATAAGGCCAACATTTAGGTCTGTAATGTGATTTAAAGAATATAATCCGTAAAGGAAATTAATATTTGTTCAAACTTTAAGCAAATTCATGTTTTATCGCTTTCAGAAATCGCTTAAACGAGTTTAATTTAAGAACTCAAATGATACTTGTTTAAAAATCAGCAATAATTTTTATTCAAAGCTAATTTATATTTATGAGTTTAAATTATTGAATTATTTGTCTTGCATTGGATCTCATATCAAAGATATAATCTGTATATTAAAATGTAATAGGTATAATCAATACAATGCATGTACTAGTATATATACACTGTATTACATGTACTCTAAGACATGAGTAAAATTTCTATATTAAAAGAAACGAATAAAAAAATGTTTATTTTGCAATGATTCACTTTAACATAATACTCACAATAACATTGCGAAACAAATGAAAAGAACATATACATGTATAAGTTGTTGTGATTTTTAACATTTAAAATTATTGAAATAATATATCATGACAGTCAAAATCAATATATAACAGTATATTTCAACTTATGTTACATTTTAATGTCCTTAAATATATAAACATACAATATATAAATAGTAAAATATATAAATAGTACTTGGACTTAAATTGAATAAATGCGCAATCTCTTATAATATACAGAGGAAATCTATTTGAGAAGCAATGTACATGTGAGTCTCTTTTCATACATTTAAAACCTTATGATCTTTTTTTTTTAATTGAACAATTTCAATGGATCACTGATAAATTTAAGTAATTATTTCAATATTGTAACAGATACCAGTTTTTGAAGCTGTTTCTTGTAAGTTTCCAGCTGCTAGGGGCGAATGCAGAATCAGGCACAAAAGATTTCCTACAGAAATTCAATACTTATAATGAAGTGTGTCGAGGAATGGGTTTCAAGGGAAATAACTGTAAGGGACGTGAGAGAGGTAACATAATAATGTTAATAAACAAAATGATAAGCAGTCACGTAACATCAGGGAGGGGGTTCACTTATTTTCCAAACTACTTTTTACTGTTGAAAATTTCTGTTGAAGCCCCTCCCCTCCTTCTTTCACCGTTGACCGACTCTGAAGTAAAGTCGATCGGAGTAATGTGGTTATAATTTGGTTAGGAATAAGTAAGAACATCCCACCTCCCACCCAACCCCATCCTTTAACATGATTTTTTTTCTTTTCTTTCTTAATCTATTTGTTTAGGTATGATAGGCAATTCTATGGTGTCCACAAACGATATTACGTGCCTGATGCAAGTTCAGAGTGTTTCTATTCATAATCTACAAAATAATTAATTGAGACTCGAAAAGCTAATGAAATTTTTGTTGGTTTTTACCTTTTTTTAATGAAATATTTTGAATAGTTCTGAGCTGAATGTAAATTAATCGTCTGAAAAAAGCTTCATTTTAGGTATGGATTATCTGACAAAAGCAGTTAACTTGTAAATAAACTGCATACATAATCATTCACAAGAGCATATTTTCTTCCAATAGCAATAACCTCATTTCACGCCAGAACTGCAAGTAATATGCAAGACCTCGGAAATAATGCCGTCGTTGTGTTTGGAACAGTAACCGAAAATTCTGGATCCGCCTATAATGGTACGACAGGAAAATTCACGGCGCCTCAGGATGGGATCTTCTCATTTACATGGACCATTTTAACAGCACCTGGAAGGATGTTTAATACAAATATAGTTCTCAATGACATTAGTAATGTCGTGGGATACAACTATGTTGACGGAAGAAGTCAAAGTAAAACTAAATATTCATCAGGATCCGCCACAGCAATTATAAAAATGAAGAAGAATGACCAGGTCTGGATAAAAACGAATGGAAAGGACGGGAACTGGGTTTGCGGTCATTGGTCCTCCTTTTCGGGATTTAAATTGTGATGATTTTAAACGGAATAAAATAAAACTATATGCTTCTAAAGAATAACGTTAACTTCATATCAAATGAGCAGTGTATAATATATATACTCATGGGTCAATTTAATTAATAAATAAGAATAATTAAAAATACAATCTCATTTTCCTAATTGAATTTGAAGAACTTTATAGAAGTTTTTTCTGGGCTAGGAATTCAATGATGAATCTATTGTGCTTAAAAAGTAAATCCATCAGGGAGTAGAGGTCAAAACCTTGATATATTTAAAGATCATATTAAAAAAATATTCCCAAGCAAAACAGCTTGTCTTTCAATAATATCAAGAGGAAATAAAGGCCTGTCTGCCGTTGACAATTCAAAGGAAGATAAAATCATAATTACAAATGAAACAGATAAAGGGGTCAAATAATAATTATTAGATAAACTTTAATCATGTTATATTGAAAAATAAATCATAGTACAAAACAGAGTATCAATCTAAAAAAAATCAAATGGAAAAGTATGGCGACTTAGTATTTTGGTCTGACAATGAACATATGCTGTGTATTTCCTACAATTGTTTGCTTGGGTCGAGCTGTTCTTTATATATGGACCGACCTAGCTGTCTTAAATCTTGGGCAGATTTGTCTGAGCCTTGGTGTCGTTTGGCCTAAATACCAATAGGCCAACCGGAGTGTTGGCGAGTATATGTTCAATTCCGAAAATTTTACGTTCAATTTATTCTCATAATTGGGAGTATTGGTAAATGGGATACTTCAATAAAATATCATTGTCACTTTCAACTCTTAAAATGTTATTACTTAACATGGATACACGTATTTATTACAATAAATAGAATCAGGTATGCATGACCACTGTACTGCCATTTTACCAGAAGGGAAAATTTGCCAACTTTGCTTACCAAAGGTTTATGATACACCACTTTCCTCATATCAAATTGCGTATGAGGATATAAGCGTATCAGAAACCCTTAAGGTAAGTCACTTGTCAGCTTTTAAGAAAAGTTCACGCAGAACCTCTTACTTAAAAAATATTTATGAAAATTCAATTTTTATAAAATATTTATAGTCAACAATGTAAATTTTTTTAACATTCATCGAAAAAACTGCTTAAAAATCTACAAAGAAGCAAGATTTATGAGGGACTATTTCTTGTGGTGGAAGGATATTCAGCAGAAATTTCTGCAAATCTGCACATTTATTAATTTTAATGTCTTGAAACTTTGGCCTCACATACTTTTACTCGGGGAATATTTTCCGTTGTGATTTTGCAGCAATATTTAATAAAGGTCTTAATTTATATTTTTAGAACAAGTTTTACACCTTCCCTCAACAAACTTTGCCAAGAAATGAAGATATATTAAAGAAGTCAAAATAAAATTTACACCATTTTTTGCCTGAAAATCACATATTTTGACCATATTTCAAAATTAACATCACTGACCCCAACTTTTTCTTTCATTATTTTTAACTACTTGATACTTGTGACTGATCAGCACTTAACTCCTAAAAAGCTTGATATAAGAAAATATTTGATTGCCTATTTAGTTTTTTAATACCCCAGAGATGTTATTTTTTAGTGCAAAAAGGTCACACAATAATAAACACGCATTAATTTGCAAGATTTGTTCAACGATAAATATTATTCAAACTATTTTATGTAAAATAAGATTAAATTTATTAACGTAGTTACATCTGATAAATTAAAATTAGAGATAAAGTAATAAATCAAAGAGTTAAAATTTAAGTGCAAAAAAGTCAACTTAATTGAACCATAGATCAGTAAGATGCACACTGACCCCTATCTGCGATTTTGAATAATACTATATGAGTACTTATCCAAAATATACTTCCCAAAAATTCCTTGATATAACAAATTTGAGGAGTGACTTACCCTAACTGCAGTTTCTGCAGCTACGAAACGTGTTGACAAGCGAACATGAATATTTGCCAGTATCATCTTTCATATATATAATTAGATTTTCTTTAAAAAGATAGTGACGTGTATAAGAAGTTTTACCAGGTAATGTAAATGTCTATCTTTGCAGAAAGGGATATGCCCAGCTCCAACCCCTGGATTCCAACGCCTATATTTTGTGTATACATATTGATACAATGAATCACAAGAATTGAACATGATGAAATGAAAGTCAGAGAAATTAAAGGAATGTGTGTAAACAAATGGATCTGACTAAAACAAATCCAGACTGAGTATGCTATTGATGTTTAAGACAATTGTAACAAGTTAAACAATAAAAAAGCACCCTCTAAAATGTATCAGTATATTAAGTTTGATAAAAAAAAATGTTTTTCTCAAACTAAGCTAAACATGAAAATGAGAAAACCAGGTCAGAGTCAATTTTTAGTAAAAAAAAAAAAATTACACAGTTGAATAGCTCTCATCAATTTTTACAGTTTGATAAAAAACATCTTAAATATGAAGCTTGTTAAAATTCATAATTAATACTTTCCTTGCAACTCGGCTGAACACAATTATCTGAAAGTGATTGAGGCAGAAGGATTGAAGAATTTAGGAACAAAACATGAGACAAACCATATATATGCCCTAGTAATACTCATGACAAGGCACAAAACAATCACATTGCTTATTAATACATGTAATCTGTATCACCAAAAATAAATAAATGATAAATCGATAATTTTGGATACTATTTTTTAATAAGCAGGGTTAGGGGAAACATAAATTCCGCTTTAAAAGTGGTATATCACTATTACATAGAGTTTATATATATATAATGTAAAATATAAAATGATATTCCGTCATATTTTCAGCCATATTTGCCCTGGATTTCATAAGATTACATGTTTTAATTTTCTGCCAATGTGTTCAGTAATGCGAACACACACGGAGATTACATTTTGAACATAGCAAACACTGATTGTGGTGGCTTTCAAGAAAGGTTGAATCTCAATTTCTCTCACAAGTGTGCACAAATTAATGCTTGAGATAACTTTCAATCCGTATTTTAAAAAGATTGTCGAATTGACACTAGAGATGGGTGGATTTTAATATCAAATATACCAACCGCACACCGGAATATATAATACATGTAATTTTGTGTACCGGTAAATAAACTTATCATTTATAGCTTTTGGTGCATGCTTCATACTTTATGGAATTCATTATGTGATACAATTTTGTGGATTTAAAGCATAATTTTTTCCTGTAATTTTACTATTATTCTAATAGTTATACCTTCCGCTTGAAAAGCGGGAGAGTATATAGTAATCGTTAATTCCGTCCGTCCGTCCGTCCGTCTGTCCAGCCGTCCTTCCGTCCGTCTGTTACGCTTTGGGGTACCCATCTCTTATCCGCAACTCCTCTCAAACCACTGAATGGAATTTGATGAAACTTTCACAGAATCTTTAATACATATTACCATTGTGCACCTCCTATTTTATTTTTTGATCCGACACATATTTTGGGTTTACCGGCTACAGCAAAACATGGACTTTGCCATTATAACCATATGGAGGCGGGGGGTATTATTTAGTGAGCTCATCGCTCACAATTCCTCTAGTTGTATTAAATGTGTGACATAATAGCTGATTACGAATGCCTCTTAATTTACATTCAAATGACAAATCCTATTTTTGCACTACTGTAACTTCTCTTATAATTTGCATATACCGGCCTACATTGTAAAATCCATTTTATCATTCTTGAACTGTATAGTTTGTACGATATTATGATTTGATCTTATCAAAATATTATCATAATTTAATCAATAAACCTTTTCAACACACATGTGAGTTTGTTTTATTTTGGAAGCATGTATGGAAAGAGGATATATAAAATATGTGTATATTTAAATACACAGTCACCTTTAAACCTGAATAGAGTTTCTCAATAAAAATTAAATGTGTCTCTTAGATTATTTTACAATTATTTACTCTGTAATGTTATTTACAATAACCGAGTGAACATTGTGTTAAAAAAGAAATAAATGATTAGAAAGTTTATATAAGTAGAAGTCATTGAAATAATATATCATGTTAGTCAAAATCAATATATATTTTTCAACTAATATTACATTTTAATGACCTAAATGTATGTACTAAAATATATAAATATACTATTTGAAATCTGATTAAATGCAAATACCTTGTACATTCTATAGAGGAAATCTATTTGAAAAACAATGTACATGTGAGTATTTGAAGTTCATTATTAATTGATTTGCGAAACTAACCTTTTTGATATTGAACAATTTTGTTAAATCACTTATGAGTTTGAGTACATACATCAATATTTTAACAGATTACAGTTTTTGAAGCTGATCCTTGTCACTTTCCTGCTATCTGGAGTAAATGCAGAAGCTGACACAAAAGATTTTCTCAAGAAATTCAATACGTATAATAAAGTTTGTCGAGGAATGGGTTTCAAGAGAAATTCCAGCAAAGGATGTGAAAGAGGTAACTTGTTTGTCAATAAACAAAATGATGAACAGGCACGTAGCATCAAGGAGTGGGAGGGTCACTTTTTTCCAAACATAATTTTTAACTGTTAAACTTATTTTTTTATAAGCTGTCTCTCCTTTTTCGCCTCTGAAGTTATGTCTATCTGAGTAATGCCACATACTTTCAAAATCGATAGTACGTGCCTGATGCATGAATTAAGAGTGATTGTATTCATAATCTATCACTTGAATAAAATGAGTCTCAATTAAATAGAGCAAATTGTCTGGCTATTTTTTAATTGGATGTTTTCAAAATTGCTGAGTTTAATATTTAAGTCGATCGTCTGAAAAGAGCTTAATTATGTTCCCCAAACGAAGTTGGGGAACATATTGTTTTTACTCTGTTTTTTATTAAGGTCTTCCGACTTCCTTCGGAAGACCTTATTGTTTTTCTTCTGTTTTCTATTATTATTATTATTATTCTTTCTTCATAGTACAGCCGATATCTCAGCTATGCGTGAACGGATTTCAAATATTTTGACAGGGATAGTGCATTATGTGAATATCTCCAGACGTGTTTTTCATTTTTTCAAAATTCACTTTTGTTCGCGATTTTTGGGGATTTTTGTATTTTTAAAATGGCATTTTGTCCAAAAGTTTTCTCGAGAACGGCTTAAGATATCAAAGTGAAACTCACTGAGGTGATAGAACATCGAACTCCGTTATGGTGAACGACCTTTATTTTTCGTTGTCGGCACTTCCGGTCGCAAACGGAAGTGACTTCAAAAAGTCCCATTTTTCAACTTTTTTGTTTTTTGATATTTTTCTTTAGGATTTACGGGGTTAATAGAGTGCCGTATGAGAACTCTAAATATATGTTCAGTATCTTGATGCGTGCATATATTGAGAAGATATGACCGAACTAAACTTTGTCCTACTGTCGAGGTTTCGAATCCCGCCGGAGGCGTTTAAAAATATCTCTTTGTTTATGTCTTTTTTCAGTTGCAAATGACTTTTATCTCATTTATAACACGTATGGAATATTTTACCGATTTTTAAAAGCTATTTTCTGAGATATTTTGAGGAATACCTGTAATTATCATGATGTATGTTGAGAGACTGCTGTGAATAAACGTAAACAAAAAAATACATTCTGAAATCTATTTCATGGGATGACGCAGCATAGAACTCTTACGAAAAGTCGGTCGGAAGACCGCTTGTTGCTTTAGCAACAAGAACGCATCTAGTTATTATTATTTTTCTTCTTCTTCCTGGGTACTTTTTTGTCCGCGAGTGATCTTGTAAACTGTTCATCCGAAGTAGGTAAAACCTTTTTAGGGTTAGTAGACATGTTATGTAGATTTGCGGAATCAAGGTCATTTTCCGCGCACGTGCTTGCAAGAGCGTGCACGTGCAACACGTGAAATGACCAGTATAATAGATATAACCGTAACTTTTCCATTTTTTGACTATATGCTTTGAAACTCATAATATAAGTATATATTAGTTGTATATGCATAATGACATGTTCCTCGCGCACGTGCTTGCAAGAGCGCGCACGTGCAACACGTGAAATGACTAATATAATAGATATAGCCGCAACTTTTCTATTTCTTGATGAAATGCTTTGAAACTCATAATATAAGGATATATTAGTAGTATAGACATGATGACATGGTCAAAATAGCAAGATCTCACGCGCATACACGTGCGCTTCGCTCTGATTGGCTGAAACTAGTCTCAATATTTTTCATGTTTCTTGTCATAATCTTTTGAAATTTTGAACAAAGTCTTAAATTATGAAGATCTACAGCATGATATATAAAAATTTTCATGAAAGCATGCGCATGCGTGCGTGCTGCAATCTGATTGGCCGAAACTTTAAATGGCTATATCTCCTTTGTTTTTTGACGAAATGTTTTGAAATTTAAAACATGGTCATGCAGTAGGATATCCTACAATACGATATAGAAAGAAAATCATGAAATCACGCGCATGCACGTGTGCTGCAATTTGATTGGCTGAAACTTTAAATGGCTATATTTATTTTGTTTTTTGACGAAATGTTTGGAATTTTAAATATAGTCATTCATTAAGATATCCTTCAATACGATTAAGATAAAAAAAATCATGAAATCACGCGCATGCATGTGTGCTGCAATCTGATTGGCTGAAACTTCAAATGGCTATAACTCCCTTGTTTTTTAACCAAACAGAATGGGATTTAGAACATAGATAAATATAAGGGACTCCTACAAGAAGGTGTATTCATCATGCCTTTGCTTGCACGTGCGTGCACGTGAAATGAGTAAAATTAAAAATACACTCGAATTAGTGTATTTTTTAATACTTTTGGATAACATCTTTGATATCAAGTATATTAAAATATATAGATAGTGTAGACAAGATAATATGGCTGTTACGCACATGAACAAGCGTACAATGCTTAAATTTAAATATATTTTGTATTCTTTTGGGAAGACCTTGATAAGTTTAAATTCCATTAAGTATTTCTTATTTAATAGAGATTACAGGGAATATGGCACCAAAAGGGAGTTGGGGAGCGTTTGGGGAACATCTGTAACGGTCCCCGTTACAATTAGCACTAGTTTAGTTTAGAATACTACATATTTCCATTACGGCGCTCTTCAGTTTAGAGGCGCGTTTAGTCGTGTCCCCTGGGACAAAATTTTAGCTGTGATGGCGACGAATTATCAGCATTTACAGTGCGCCGATCTAAAGACTATATTGAAATCAAAAGGTATTCCTTTTTCAAATAGAAATAAGAAAGACTTAGTTGATTTATGCGAGGGAGCAGAGGCGTTAAATTTGCCAGATATCGGTCACAATGATGTTGATAATCAGGCCTCCATTAGAAGAAGAACGGTCCGTGGAAAAACATATCCACACCCATATGATAATAGCATCGCTTGGACTCCAAATCTGGCCATTATTCCATCTATAGATGCATTTGACGTGTCGTCGTTTCTACAAAACTACTGTGGCTGGTCTGTAGAGCGATTACGTAATAGGAAATCCGACAGTGGATATAAGCTTCATTGCTCTGGACACATATATGATGTCGTAATGGCTATCTTAGGTAGGTTGCGCTATGTACATGATGTAGAGATCTGTATTCTAATCAGATCGTTTCAAAATCTGACCTTTTTTTAGAATTTGACATTAGGACTTGCATAATTGACTTGATCAGCTGTTGGTTATAAAAATCAAGCATTTTTGTACTGAAATCTTTTGCTACATGTTTCAACATCAACATGCTCATAGTAAGTCATCATCATCATAATTCCATCCATGTCCACGTACTTTCACATGCCATGCATGTCACACCGCCATTTAACCATCTGCTGTCACCAGGTTGCAGTGGCAGATTTAAGGGGGGCGCACCTGCATTGTCAAAATTAACTTAAATCACAGTTTCGTCTAGAAAATGTAAATATGTATACTTGGTAAACCTCATTTTTACCCTATAAAATCTTTAGAATCCAGGAGCTTCCGGGGGTTTTGCCTCCTGAGCCCCCACCAGGGCTTTGCCCTGGACCCACTGGGTTCCTCAATTAAGGCGGCCCCCAGACCTCTTGCCTACTTTTGGTGCCCCCCCCCCTCACTTCTATTCCTGGATTTGTGCCTGGGTTGCATGTATATGAGATAGCTTTCTTTAAAAAAAAATTTTGTGCATTTAAGTAACAAACCAATATTTATCACAGGCACTTCAAGTTACACTATAACTCAATTCCTAAGTTTTATTTATTTAGAATAATAGCAAATAAGAATGTTTTTTAAAACTTTGTTTACTATTTAAATTTAGGTGAAGACATGTGTTTCATTAAAGGAAAGTGTGTTCCTGAAACAAGGCAGTCGAATGATCCCTATATTCCATGGATTCTGGTTGAAAAGTCAGGACATATATTTTCAGCAGAATGCACGTGTGTTGCGTAAGTTTCAATTTCTTCTCATTTTTGAAATAAATCTTCTTGATTGTGCTTAAAGTTTGATTAGAATTTTAAGAGACTCCTGCTGAAGTTTTTTGTGAATATTAAAAATGTGAAAATAAGCAAATTTGAAGTTAACTTAATAATTTTTATTCTATACAAAAATATAATTATAAAAAAAATTTTAAACAGAGGGGATGGGTCCTGCAAACATGTTGCTGCCCTCCTATTTGGCATTATTGATCACGTCACATCGATGGAAGACCGAGGTACCATTGGTGTCACAGATACCGCAGCATACTGGAATAAACCAAGAAAAGTATGCAGGCCAGTAGCTGTTCATGACTTGGATATCAGGTATTGACCATACTGTACTGGGTTCTCATCAAAGAATGCTGTTTTGTGGATGTATGATAATATTGATATACAATAGAACATTGAGTTAATATTTGGTTTATGTACTGGTATATTTTAAAATAAGTCAAAATCTCTCCCTCACAATCTTATAACCATTTTGGAATATATGTAGATACAATGTGCATTATCTAAGCATTTTAAACATTACTTAAATTTGATATTTCTAATATTATAGGATTGACACGAGCGTACCAGATAGACCACGACCGTCGGAAGATTCTGGATATTTGCCACTTCAGCCATCAGATTTGGATTTAAAGTCTTTAGAGAAGAATATTATTCAAGTACTTAAAAAAAGCAATACACCAGCAGTGGCCTTGTATACACTTTCGGATTCTGATGATGGAAATGATGTATCTATGGGTATTGAGGACACACCTAAAAATATTATTGATCTAATTTCTATACATGGTCAAGAAAATTTAAAAGTAGACGATTCTTATGTTAAAAAAGTAAATGAATTCACAAAAGGGCAATCCATTAACCTTATGTGGCAGTACCAGAGAAAAGGTAGACTGACTGCTTCAAACTTCTTCAATGCCTATCACTACAGAGGTAACAAAGCAGACAACTACATTGTAAGAAGTATTATGGGTCAGTATCATTTCACCTCAAAATCAGTCGAATATGGAAAACGAAATGAATCTGTTGCTCGAGAGAAATATGCTGATTACATGACAAGTTGTCATCCTTCATTTAAGTGTTCAGAGACAGGAATCTATGTTTACAAAGATTTCCCTTTCTTCGCTGCATCCCCTGATGGCATTTCTGAATGCAAGTGTTGTAGAAAAGGACTTGTTGAAATTAAATGCCCTTACAGTTCTAGAAATGAAACATCTCAGGTTGCTATGTCAAAAAGTTCATCATGTGCAATTGTCAATGGAAATTATGAATTGAAAAAGAATCTGTCTTCCCCATTTTATGTCCAAATGCTTGGTCAAATGGCAGTATGCAGGTTTTCGCATTGTGATTTTGTTTTGTATACTCAAAAAGAATGAATTTCTTCTAAAAAAGAATGTTGTTAAAAAAACTGTAGGTAAAATTGAATAACGTAATTACGTGATCATTCGCAATTGCATTTTTTCTTCCAATAGATATAATCTCATTTCATGCCCAAATGTCAAGTGAAGTGCGAAACCTCGGAAATAATGTCGTTGTTGTATTTGGAACAGTTACTGAAAATTCTGGATCCGCCTATAATGGTAAAACGGGGAAATTCCCCAGGGATAATAATAATAATAATAATAATAATAATAATAATAATAATAATAATGCTTTATTTAGAGAAGGTTACCCGATTAGTACAAGGTACTATTCTTCCCCGGGGCCTTCTAATTTCAAATAACATATTACATAAAATGATACAATCAAAGATAAAACATGTAGAGTTCGTTAATGCATGAATAATTAAATGTAATGTACAGCTAAAAGAGATGTAGATTCAAAATAAGAAGTCAATATTAATTGTTCATGAGACATTGTCTTAAACAATAGTAATAATCAAACACCTTGTACAAAGGACATATTCAAACATTTATTTACAGACGTTGGCTAATTATAATTTTTTCTACATTTTGTCTAAAAATAGGTAAGGTTGGTGATAATTTTACATGTAATGGTAGGTTATTCCATAAATGGGATCTATTCGTTTACATGGACCATTCTGACAACAGCTGGGAAGAGGTTTAATACAAATATTGTTCTGAATGATACTGATAATATCCTTGGATACAACTGTGCAGACGGAAAGAATGGGAGTAAGACTTTCTCTTCAGGATCCGCCAAAGCAATTATAAAAATGAAGAAAAATGACAAGGTCTGGATAAAAACATATGGAACAGAAGGGGAATTTGCTTATGCTCCTTGGTCGTCGTTTTCGGGTTTTATATTGTCATAATCTGAAAGGAATGGCAATAAATAAATTTATATGCTTGCGTTGTATAGTTTTCTTTTTTATCGATGAAAAATGATGTGATTAACAAAGGTAGAAAGAATTAAGACATAAGGACAGAAAAGATAAAACACTCTATTTCTGATATACTTGTAAATTAAATCCATCAGGATCAAAACCTTGATAACCTTATTGAACATGTTTAAAACGAAAAATCCCAAGCAACTCATTTCTTAAAAACTGAGCTGAATACAACATTGAGAAAAGTGAGGTCAAGGTTAAAGGAAAGGTCAAGGCTTATAAATGTCCATTAAGTTGAAATACTTTTATTTTTATGTTTTAGCAAATCATTCAGGTTTGATAAAATATCTACAATACATGTAATATATTAGAAACTCAGCTTTAAGAGTCATTTAATTGCGAAAAGGGAAGTCAATGTACAAAAAATTATAAAATCCTGATGAGGCTGAATAGCTCATTCCAGTACGTTTTTGCATAAAAAGAATAAGGTTTGATGAAAATATTTTGAATTGTTTCTTTGAGACTGATATAAACACCTATTTATGAAAAGTGACATCAAGGTCAAGAGAAAGTTCAAAATCAAACGCTGTTGATGCAATTAAAAAGCTCTCATACAAATGTATCAGCATATGAAGATCTTGAATAGAATATATTATTAAAGTATTCTCATTCAAATCGAATTCAAATTCACAATTAAGCGGAAACATGATAAATCGCGAACATAGCGAATGTAAAACCATTGTGATTATTTGCCAGTCTACAGTATCTTGAATAGTTATTATACAACTGAACTAAAAACACAAAGTTTGAAAGAAGACATAAGGACAGAACATATTCATGGCACGAGAAGAATTAGCAGAGCAGAAAACACTGGAATCATGATTTTTAATTAAGGTTCGATGTTCTTCGATTTCTCTGCTAGTAATGAACAATATTAGCATTAGTATACATGTTAATCCTATGCACAGTAATTATCTTTCATGGCGAATAGAGACTTTTTTCAGTAAAGTTTCTAGAAATATGTAACTTCATAAAATTCACAAACAGAACCCCATTGACTCATATGATTCCACAATTTAATGCAAGGCCAAATTCTAGTAGTAACTGTACGTCATGGCACATGTCTAAAATTGTTTTACATAAATTGATCCTTAAAGTTGAACACGATTTGTAAAAAGATTTTGTCCGCCATATTTGTTCGAGCTCTCGCTATATTTGCAGGCCTCTATGATTAAATAGAGTATGGGATCGTAACATAAAGGCTACTTAAGTTTAAGACCGTGCTTAATTAGGACTTAAATACAGTCTAAAACTTAAGACCGTAACTAGACACATGCTAAGATCTGGCAATCTTAGCAAAACTTAGGCGGCCGGAAGAGGTGGCTTAAGTATATCTTAACTTTATTGCACATATATTTAGAATTATTTTATGTTGACTTTCAGTGTTAAAGCATTCCTCTGTTCATCTGATGCATTAAAGAAAATGAATATTCCTATTCTCATTAAATTTGATAACGAGAAATTTTTCGTCGGGGGGGGGGGGGGGGGGGGTGGGGGGATGTTACTGATCAATGATTCCAATAATAATCATAAAATATAACGTACTGTATCTAAGATCAAAAGTCCAATAACAAAACAAAATTGGGGCGGAGCAAACACAGACCTCCAAAACATCAGAGATGGGATCAGGTGCCATGGAGGAGTGAGTATCCCCTGCCAACCAATCACACCCACCGTGTGCTCCTAGTCATTACCGGGAAATCCATAGACAATTCTGTCTGTATAACGACCTAACAATTAGTATGGAAAAGGTCAACATTTGACTTCATTATAAATTGCGTTTGCTGACAAGGTCATTGGATCGACGCAAAAACTTGCGAAATAATGATTTTAAACGAGACTATTGTTATTCTTGTTTCAGCAACTTGTTTGTCAATAACTGATCTCGTCTTAAAATTGTTTATACTAATACATAGACCAAGCTCTTGCGTATCGAATGAACTAAGAGCTATAAACCCCATATGCATGTGATGAAGGTATATTGCTGTATAATTAGGGAAGTTAATTATTGAAAAGTTCAGACCATTTTGTAAGTCATAAAGCTTTGTTGTTTATTGCCATAAATTTAACAGATAACAGTTTATAATACATTGGTACAGTTGAATTCGTTTTGAGAATTCTTAAACCTGCCATGATACTAATTAAGGAATAGAAATTTTGGTAGCTTTTGTTTTGTTATGACAAAATAAATTCATTCAAACGAATTGGACATTTCTTTATTACATCGAATGCATACATTTCTTTCTTCTATAGGCCCTATAGTTCTGAGATATCATCTTATTTAATCTGGAATAACAAATTAAAGAAATTATTTAAGCAAACAGTATGATGGTGAATATGGTTTATTATCCTCCAAAAAATATCAATATTGACAGAGGTAAATATTGATATTTTTCATATAACAAACCATTACTATTCCATTTTCATAAAAAAAAACTCTGTGGTATTTTTTTTTTTTAATTCCAGATTACAACCTATATACTTTCGTGTTTTCCTTTTGCTTTATTGTATAAGAGATTAACATGTTTAAATAGTAAAATCATTTTCAGATATATAAAGCTAGCCCAATCCGTATTGAATTATTCAATAAAATATGTTTAAAGTAAATCGAAATACGTTTGACGGGTAAATGTTTCATTTTCCTAAGTAAACCAGATCAATCTGAACATACAAGCACCAATTTCTTGTCAAAAATACCCAATTCCTTCTTCCGATCTTGTATTTATATAGTGTATATTATATCTGAATTTCATCGTTCTAGTACCCGTCCTTTGCTTTGTTTCCCTGACTATGAAATGTTAAAATTATGCAATTGGAAATTTTATATCGAAGACAGAAGCTGCATATCGATGTACATAATACATATAATATGTGTATATTTCAATACGGTTACATCTAAATATAAAAAGAGTTTCTTAATAAAAGAAATATAAAAGAAACGTTTCTTTGTTTTTTTTTTCATGCTTCGTTTTATAGTGTATTTATATATTTACAATAAGTGAGTGAATATTTTGTAACAAATAAACAGATTTATATAAATTGATGTGATTTATAGCATTTCAAATTACCGAAATAATATATCATGACAGTCAAAATCAATACATGCTGATATACTTCAGCTAATATTACATTTTAATTCATTTATATACAATATATAAATAGTAATTCAGATTTCATTGAATACATTATCAACAGGGGAAATCTATTTGCGAAGCTATGTACACGTGAGTCGCACTTTCTTATATTCTGACATTGTCAATTAATATACACTGTCTATTTTGATTTGAATGGTATTTTAAGTCCATGAACATGACTTGAACCTTTTTATATTGAACAATTTTATTCAACCACTGATGAGTTTGGGTATTTTTATTTTAACAGATTCCCGTTTTTGAAACTGATTCTTGTACATTTCCTGCTATCTAGAGCGAATGCAGAATCTGGAACAAAAGATTTCCTCCAGAAATTCAACACGTATAATGAAGTATGTCGTGGAATGGGCTTCAAGGGGGATAACTGTAAAGGACGTGATAGAGGTAACATGCTTGTTAATAAACAAAATGATAAGCAGGCACGTAACATCAGGGAGGGGGAAGGGTTACTTATTGTCTAAACAATACTTTTTACTTTTGAAAATTTCCATTGAAGCCCCACCCCCTTTCCATGGGCTGCATCTGAGTCTATCGGCGTAATGTGGTTAAATGTAGTTCTGAAAAAGTTAGACACCCAACCCTTCAAGGATATCCGATCCTCCGACAGGAAGGATAACTCCAAAAATTATATTTTATTTGAAATGCATCAAAATGAAGCTTGAAAGTGAAATTTTTCATGCAACAATTTTCATTTTATTCATCTTTATAAAGATTCAAGGTTTTTAGATGTCTTGGAGAAGGTCTTATAAAAGTTTACTTTTATACCCTATAGAAGGGAAAAAATGAATACAGTTCTAGAGAAAGAAGATTCTTGAATCCAGCCTTAGATATACTAATGCTTATTAGCATGAAATGATTTATAAAGTGATTTGTGGTATCTTGCAGTGATAGCAAAAGTCTTTTACACTATGTATTATAGAATATATGATAGAAATAGAAGATAAATCGAAGACAAAAATACCAAATCAGTATTAAAAATTCATAGCAATTTCTCTGAATGCCTAAATACCTATCGTTTTTTAACCTCAAATATATTAGTTGATCCAATTGCAATTAGAAAATGCATTACTGATATTCCAATTCGCTTTTTCTGCAAAAATAATGGAGATTTAACATTTTTCCTATATAATATAATTAACTTTAATTTTTAACTTTTAAGAAATCCAGTGGATAAATTTACGTAACTTTGTGAACATCTCTTTCAGGGATATTTTTTTATGAGTAACTGCTAATTTAATAACCTGAGGATCGGACTACCCTAACAGGAAATTTCAACGATGTTTTTTTTTCTTTTTTAAAAATTATTTTTCAGGTACATGTAATTTAACAAGATTTTCAAAAAATTCTCTGCATGGTGCCACCACTTTAAAAACGATACTACGTGTCTGATGCATGAATTAAGAGTTATTGTATTCATAATCTATAAATTGAAGAAAACGAGACTCAATGCAAATTTTCTGGCTATTTTGTCTCAATTAATTGGATATTTTGAAAATTGCTGTTCTTAATCCAAATCCATCGTCTGAAAAAAGCTTAATTTAGTTTAGGATTGTCTTTAAAAAATGCAATTAACTTGTAAGTTAAACTGTATGACATTATTATTCACAATAGCATATTTTCTTCCAATAGATATTATCTCATTTCATGCTCGAAAGGCAAGTAATCTGCAGAACCTCGGAAATAATGCCGTAGTTATATTTGGAACAGTCAACGAAAATTCTGGATCCGCCTATAATGGTAAGACAGGGACATTCACAGCACCTCAGGATGGGATCTACTCATTCACATGGACAATTCTGACAAAACACGGAAAGATATTCGTCACAAATATTGTTCTCAATGATACAAAAAATGAGTTTGGATACAACTATGTCGACGGAAGGAGTGGGAGTCAAACTCATTCAACAGGATCCACCACAGCAATTATAAACATGATGAAAAATGACAAGGTCTGGATAAAAAAAGAGTTGAAAAGATGGAGAATACGCTTATGGTAATTGGTCCTCATTTTCCGGTTTTAAATTGTTTTGAATTTTTTTTTTATCAAAATAGTCATAAAAAAATCTCAATGATTGCATAGTCAATTCATCAAGATACAGGGATCAAAACTTTGATATATTTATTTATTGAACATGTTCTAAAATGTGTCTCGAAAACTAAAGCTAAACACAACATCTACAAAAGTGAGGACATGGTCAAAGGGAGGGTCAAGGTTAATAAATAATGATGAAGTTAAAAATATTTTATCTTTATGTAACAGCAAATAAGGTTTGATAAAATTATCTTCAATAATTTATTCGAAACTGAGCTACATGTAAAACACTCATTTAATTATGAAAAGCAAAGTCTTGGAAAATGGGAGGGGGAGAAAATGCTGATGAAGTTGAAAAAAGAATAAGAAAATGCTGACCCAAGCATGCTGATGAAGCTGGATAAGAAAATACCGATGAACTTGAAAAGATCATGTCAGTATATTTGGTTGGTTTGATGAAGAATATTTGAATTGTTTCTTTGTATAGAAATAGTCGCCTTTGTGGCATAGAGGTTAGAGCGTCTATTCTAGAATCGCGGCTAAAGGGACCATTCCTTACGTCGCGGGTTCAAATCCCACTATTGGACGTAGAGACCGGTCCTTCAGATGATACCATATTTAAACTGAGGTCAAGTGTAGCATTAGGTGCTGGCAAGAAAAAAGATCCAAGTATAGGATAAAAATTGCTACCCCTCTCAACCAACAAGTGTTGGCGTCTCCATATGAGTGAAAAATTCTCGAGACAGACGTTAAACAACAACTTAAACAGCTGAAATCGCCTTGACTCAAGCGATTTCACAAACTTTGGCAAGCTAAATAGTTACTAAGGTTTCTCATTCTGTTCTACACAAAAAAAACCCCACTTTTTTTTCTTTTTTTACAAAATAAGAATTAAAAACAAAGAAAATCATGAGACCAACATTTTAAGGTTTAAAATGCAAAACAATAATAGAAGTCAAAACGACATTTGCCTCTACCAAAATAAATATTGATTTTATAAATGTTCCATTCATTTAGGTATAATTAAATAAAGGCCTTAATTTTTTAATATATACCTGTAAGTACTAGTGTATTCTTAACTGTTTTTCTATGTGTCACAATTGCGTTTGAATATATGAACTGCGCTCTTAGTTGTATGCCTATAATGACAAAAGAGGTAGAGAGTAATCTGCACATTGCTTTCTGTGAGGAAGAAGATAATAGAGAAGTATGTTTCACTTTGCTGTAGCCATATCTTTCAAAAAAACGATGCGGTTTAAGTTGTTCTAATGGGAGACTCTTTAATATTCTAGTAAAGCTAGGGTCTTGATCGAAGAAAGATCTGATGACCATTTAAATAATGACTAACATAAACCATAGTATAATGTTTGTAACTGGGGCCTCGTGCTACCAACCCATCGTTACGTTTTTGCAAGTGCTGAAGAAAAATCACTTTAATTTGGTTCTAGATGACGACTACAGTCTCCAGAGAACAAATTTGACAAACTTCATTCTTATGCCCAAAGAAATATTTTAGATTTCCTTAAAATCTTTGTGATGAATTTAAAGTATAGAGAGAAGATTCAGGTACATCTATCAAGGCAATCAAATCTGACTTACAGTTACATGTATTTCCGGATTACATGTTGTCTACAGGTTTTTTGGCAATGAATAGAAATATGACCGAATCAAATAAAGATGTACTTTAACAAAATCTCTCAGATTATATATTTTCAAATTCTCTTTGAAGTTTCTTTAGAGGTAAATGCAAAATAAAAACGTCTGCAAGCTCTAAAATATCTAGAACTAAAAGGTCATTTTTTTAATTCGCTCAAAGTGATGCTAAAATCATTGCACTGACAAAAGTTTTAATAACTGTATTGAACATGGCCTGTGCATTAATAATTTGATATTGATGATTATTAATTTCTATGGAGTTATCATAAAATCATTGATTAATCTCTGGTCCAACTACTTCATGTACTTACCTTCCACCATAATTAAAAAATCGCCCGCATGGCGCAGTGGTTAGAGCGTCTGCTCTATAGTCGAGAAGTGAGGAGTTCATCCTTAAGTCGCAGGTTTGAATTCCAGTTTGGGACGTGGAGACCGGTCCTTAATTCGGATGAAAATAAACCGGGGTCCCGTGTCGCAGTAGGTGCTGCCACGAAAAAGAAAACTCCCTGTTCAATGACCCTAAGATCCAAGAACAAGACAAAATATGCAGCTCATCAAGTTCAAAGGTTCATTGAAACAATACAAAATGGAGAGAAATCGGCAAATGCAGTCCTCTAAAAACCTCAAAAGATGAGGTCAAGTGACAAGGAGGAGTAAATATACCTGTTGATCGGTCACACCTGCCCTTGATCTGGAAATGAAAAATACATTTAGTATGAAAATAGTCGCTAAACAACTTGCTTCACAAGACAGAGAAGAAAACCTCATGATCTCTTCTTGAACGATAAACATAGAATACATGTGCAAGTAAATAGTGACACCCATCCCTATAGTCGTAATATCTTCTTTTTACAATTTCAACCTAGTCATTCTCATAAATGAATCTGATGTTATTATACATGTATAAACTTGGACCACAACGTTAACTTAATATGTAAACTTTGCCTGACTATTCTTAAAAAAACCTTTTTTCCGCAAATTCTCATAAAATTTTTGCCATGTACAGTACTGTGGACCTACCTTAGGCTTAAAGACTCAATTGGATATCAATGCAATATTCAGATGCTTTGATGATAATTATGGCTTCTTTGACCTCGCTATTCCAAAGGGATTTCTTGAAAGATTTATTTCTGTATAATACTTGTGCTGAACTTGTATACATGTACATGCATTGTGTAAAATATGATCCCCGATTTCACCCTTAAAACATCGGAAATAATGCCCTCGTTGTATTTGGAACAGTTACCAAAAATTGCAATTTATCATCATTAGAATTCAATATTAATGTTTTTTCTAATCTTTTTTTATGTATCCCAAAAGGTCATATCACGATACCGTATTGTATTGTAATCTAATTTGACTTTTGTTAAGTGCCTTTTGGTTCGCACATGGTAGAACACTTGAGTTTGAATATATAACATGCGCTCTTTTATGCCTTAATCAAAAGACAGTAGTCTGTAATCTGTAATCTGCTCATTACTGTCTATGAGAGAGAAGACGCTGCAGAAGTCTGCTTTGCTTTGCTTTAGCTATATCATGCACTTTTAACTATGTCTGATTAGAGATTCTCCGGAATAACTATGAACTGGACAAAAAGAGAGAATCTGAGGACCATTTAAATAATATTTTATCAATGACTAAAACAAACCACCCAGAGTATGAAACATTGTTTGTCACTGGATTCTCAGGCTTTAGGCTCATCGTTCAATTTCTGCACGTTTGGTTCTAAGATGAAATTAGCAGGCTCCAGAGAATGACTTTGAACAAACTTTTTCTTTATTTATCAAAAGCAATCATTTAAAATTCCTTGAAATTGTTTTATTTAATTAATGGTAAAGGAGGTCGCATCACATATCTAAAGTAAATTAAATTCCTCAATCCTGTCTCTTTATTCTGGGTTCTACGTTGCTTAGGTTTTGACGATTAAAGAAAATATATATGATCGAACCGAATAAAGAAATTAAAAGGTGATTGGTCACTAATAAACAGAACAATTCTTCTGTCATCCTTCACATAATTATGCAATCTTAGGTGTATGTATCTGATCAGTGGAAACAATAAAGAACAGCCTTTGGTATTGGACTCCGTAAAACTTGGGTTTCTTTCTACCTTGTTTACATAATGGTTAAATGATGTGTCATAACTTTTGCATATTATAAAATGACATTCTAAGGGAAAAAAGGGAACCCGGTATTGGACATTTATTGCTTCTGCAATACTCTCAGAATGCTTGTTTTCGTTATTATAAAATTTAATTTCTTTTATCCAATTCGACAATTTTTTAATAAATGGGCTTCCGTATTCTTACAATCAAATTTTCAATATTTTTTAATCAAAGGAGGTGCTATTGATAACCGTTAAATTTCAAAGAAATCTTATCATTTTTTATTACATTAATCGAAGGGCGTATGACGGAATTGTAAATATTCTCTAGTCAAAATAAATTGAATCGACCTGAAGACAAAAATCTGTTTCTTGTCAAAACTACACATGCAAAACTGAATTTCAACAAATCCTTTCTCATGAAATTATATTTACAAATGTTTATATATTATATATGAAATTTATCGTACCAGTACCTGTCTTCTACATTGTTTCTCTAACAATGTGAAAGGTGGAAAATGCAATTAAAATTTTATAAAGAAAAATTAGCAGCAATACTCTGATATAATTAATACTTGATATATCTAATTTCAATACGCAGTTACTTAAAGACATAAATAGAACTTCCATATTAACAAAAATAAAACAAACGTTTTGTAACTAGTAAACAGAATTTCTGCATGTCTTTAAGTAACTTTCTAACATTTCAAATAAGTTGAAATAATATATAATGACAGTCATAATCAATACATATTCTTTTACTCACATTACATTTTAATGACTTAAATGTATAAACATACATATAAATAGCACTTGAAATCTGATTAAATACATTATATATAACCATCTTTAGGGGATATTCATTAAAGAAGCTATGTGCACGTGAGTCTTTCTTTCTCATTGTGAATCAAAATACTTTTTTTATTTAACAGTAGCTTTTTAGTTAATTTGTCAATTTAATGTTTTCAACATTGATCACTTGTCATAGATCACTGATGAATTTGAATTCATATTTTTAATATATACATGTATATGTTTCAACAGCTTCCAGTTTTTGAAACTTAATCTTGTAAGTTTTCTGCTAACTGGAGCGAATGCAGATTCAGACACAAAAGATTTCCTGAGGAAATTCAACACGTGTAATGAAGTGTGTCGAGGAATGGGCTTCAAGGGGGATA
Organism: Saccostrea cuccullata; assembly: GCF_032062105.1. Lineage (NCBI taxonomy): Eukaryota > Metazoa > Mollusca > Bivalvia > Ostreida > Ostreidae > Saccostrea > Saccostrea cuccullata. Next base: position 60,202 of record NW_026919377.1, read on the forward strand.
ACTGTGAGGGACGTGAAAGAGGTAACGTTTGCATAAAAATATGAGGTGCAGACACGTAGCATAAAAGGGAGGGACTTTTTTCCCAAGCACTACATTTTACAGTTGAAAATGTTCATTAATTAATAGTTTCAAAAACCATACTACGTATCTCAATTACGAATGATTATAGTTACATAATCCTATAAATAACTAAATAAATTAAGAATCGAAGACCTAGTGCAAATTCTCTCTCTCTCTCTCTCTCTCTCTCTCTCTCTCTCTCTCTCTAATAATTAAAATTCTTATCATATATCACATCGTTGAAAAAGAAAACTTTACGTTTGTCTGAAAAAGTAGCTAGCCTGTAAATAAACCGACATAAACATTCACAATTGCTTATCTTTCTCCCTATAGCAATAATTTCATTTCATGCCCGAATGGCAAATGATCAACAAAACCTCGGAAATAATGCCGTGGTTGTATTTGGAAAAGTTACAGAAAATTCAGGATCCGCCTATAATGGTAACACAGGGAAATTCATGGCACCTCGGGATGGAATCTATTCATTTACATGGACAATTCTGACAAAACCTGGAAAGGTATTTGTCACCAATATTGTTCTCAATGATACAAGGAATGTCATTGGATACAACAGCGTGGACGGAAAAACAGGGAGTCAAAATTACCCATCAGGATCCGCCACAACCATTATAAAAATGAAGAAGAATAACAAGGTCTGGATAAAAACGCACGGGAAAGCAGGGGAATTCGCTTACGCTCATTGGTCTTCATTTTCTGGTTTTAGATTGTCATAATTATTTTTTACAGAATGATAATAAAAACATATGCTTGGATTTTGTAGTATTTTTTTCTAGTTGACAAATGCTGTTACATATCTATAGTTCCTGATGCTGTATAATTAAATCCACCAGGATGCAGAAATCAAAACCTTGATAGATTTATTGAACATGCTTAGAAATTCACAAATAGTATGTTTCTTTAAAACTGAGCTTAACACATCAATGAGAAAGGTGAAGTCAATGTCAAAAGAAAGGTCAAGGTGAATAAATTTAGAGTACGTTAAAACAATACTCAGTTAAATATCTCTCTTCAATATGTACCACCATATGAATTTGAAAAGTTTCTTTGAAACTGAACAAAACACAAGCACAAAAAACACAAAAGACAGGTGGAAAGAACATGGGAAACACTATTCGCACTAAATACCGGTAAATCGGGTGCATTTAAATTACGCAGCTGTTTGTTGTCAAAAATACACTATACAGAAAACTAAATTTTAACAACCTCCTTCTTATGATCTAATTTTACAAGTGTAAATTATGATAATTTTATCGTATTAGCACCTATATTTTGTTTCTTTGAAATAAATTTTAATAGATAGCCGCATATTAAACTAGAGGTAATGTGAGCACTGAGCTCATTGAATGATATGCCCCGCTTTCAATATGATTACTAGTATACATGTAGTGGCAAGTTCCAAATTGGAGGTGCACAATGGCATTTTGTAATTAAGGATCTGAAAAAGTGTCATTTATTTTATTCGGTGGCATAGGAGGAGTTGTGGATATGAGATGGGTACCCTTCAATATTATAGAATGAATGGCAGTGTTCATGTTTTGCTATGGGAAACCCAACACATGTGTCCGATCAAAAAGTCAATTATAAGGTGCAAATTTGCACTATGTGAAAATGATTCCGTAAATCAGTGGTATTTCATAAAATTACATCAGTTGAATAAGAGGAGTTGTGGATAACATATTTGTACCCCCATAGAGTAACAGGCAGACGTACAGACGGATGGACATCCCGACAACTATCTACCCTTCCTCTTTATATAAATATAAAGTACATGTATTAAATATATAATACATATAATCAATACAGGTATGTACATATATACGCAGTTACTTTAAGACATGAATAGAGTTTCTTAAATTCTTATGATTCACTTGATCATGTTATTAACAATAACTGAGTGAACACTTTCAAACAAATACATGAAAACAGAAAATTATTTTTTATATAAGTTGATGTGATTTCTAACATTTCAAATTATTGAAAAATATATCAGGACAATCATAATCAATACATATACTTCCACTCAAATTATATTTTAATGATTAAGTAAATATACATACATATAAATAATACTCAAATCTGATTAAATACGTTATTTTTACGATCTATAGGGGAAATTCGTTTGAGAAGTAATGTTCAAGTGAGTCTTAATTTGTTACTTTTAAAACATTCTTAATTATATATCTTCTTGTTTCGTTTTAAAAGTGTTTGAAGCTCTTTAATTAATTTGTAAAATTTAATCAATCTTTTTATTATTGATCAATTGCAATAGACTACTGATGGATTTAAGTACATATTTCTAATATAAATTTGAACAGCTTCCAGTTTTTGAAACTTATTCTTGTAAGTTTCCTGCTAACTGGAGCGAATGCAGGAGCAGGCACAAAAGATTTCCTACAGAAATTCAATATGTAAAACAAAGTATGTCGTGGAATAGGCTACAAGGGAGAGAACTGTAAAGGACATGAGAGAGGTAACATGTTTGTCATAAAAATGATGTACAGGCATCAGAGATGGGAGATTCTCACTTTTTCCAAGCAATACTTTTTACTGTTGAAAATGTTTATTGAAGGTCCCCCTTTATCGTTGAAATAAAGGATGTTTGTCAGTTTTTCAGGTTAGATTAAAAAAAATATCTGACTCCTACATTTTCAAAAAGATGTTAGACTTACCTCATGTATGAAGTAAGAGTGATTATATTCATAATCTTATTAAAAATTAATAAACTGAGAATCAAAGACCTACAGTTCAAAATTTCTTCTTCTCTCTCTCTCTCTTTTAAATCGAATATTTTGAAAAAATCTGAGCCTTATTAAGACCGTTGAAGAAGATAACTTTTAGTTTAAGATTGTCTGAAAAAAAATTAGTTAACCTGTGAATAATATAACAAAAACATTCACAATGTCCAGTTTTTCTTCAAATAGCAATAATCTCATTTCATGCCCGGATTGCAAGTGATCTGCAAAACCTCGGAAATAATGCCGTAGTTGTATTTGGAAAAGTTACAGAAAATTCTGGATCTGCCTATAATGGTCAGACAGGGAAATTCACGGCGCCTCAGGATGGAATCTATTCATTTACATGGACCATTCAGTAGCTGGGAAGATGTTTCATACAAATATTGTTTTGAATAATTATAGTAATGTCGTTGCGTACAACCATGTCGACGGAAGGAGTGGAAGTCAGACTTTCTCTTCAGGATCCGCCACAGCCATTATAAAAATGAAGAAGAATGACCAGGTCTGGATAAAAACGTAAAGAAAGGAAGGGGAATACGGTTGCGGTATTAGGTCCTCGTTTTCCGGTTTTAAAATATCATGACTTGTAACATAACGATCATAAAAATCTATATGCTTGTATTTTTGAGAAGTGTTTTCTGGATGCCGAATACCTTGATGAATTTATTGTTTCTTCCACTAGTAAATTTAATCCATCAGGATGCAGAGATCAAAATATTGATAGATTTATAGAATATGTTTAAAAATCCCCAGCAGCATATGTTTATTTAAACCTAAATTTAGGAAAAAGAGGTTAAGGTCAAAGGTCAAGTAATTATCGATGAAGTCGAAAAGTTTTTATCGTAATGTACCAGCAAATAAGGTTTAAAAAAGTATCTTCAATAATTTATTCGAACATGAGCTATAAAACCCATTTAATTATCAAAAGGATGATCAAGGTCAAAGAAAAAAAATAGAAAATGCTGAAAATGTTGAATTGCTCTTTCCAAAATATACTTACATATGAATTATTCTAGACTGAAATAAAAAGGTATTAAATATATATTGGAGAAAAGTGAGATCAAGGTCAAAGGAAAGGGCAAAGTAAAAATGTTGATGTAGTTAATAGCTTTCATCAATATATAACGATGAAGTTTGATGGAAATGTCTTAAAACAGTTTCTTTGAAACTGAACTAAACACAAGTGTGAAGGAAGGTAGGGAGAAAACATGTCAAACACTGGCAATATGCACGTCGATTCAAAAATTATCATTTCTAGAATTATAGACGTATTACTTTGTCTTACCAATCAATGAAATAAGCTGCACATATAAATAAACGACAAATAATTTACCAGAAATCACACACACTAGTATAATTATCTCAAAATTCTTGTACATGCCAAAATTTGAAAATTTTTAGCCATGTATATCACTTTTATAAATAAACGCAGACGCTTTAATTTATATAAATAAGAGTCTCATAAACACACTTAAACTTTTCATATGCAAATCATATGAAGTTATTTTCATATGATTCACATATGTGAATCATATGTAAATCATATGATTAGCATCATATGATTCACATATGATGTCCTTTTTATGATTTTCAAATGAAACCAATCATATGATATACAAATGTGGATAATATGTGGGTAAGTAGCTAGGACTTGATGGCGTTCCATTTTCAAACTTCGTGTCTGTGGATGGCAGGGGTTGCCGTTACTGAAGAGGCTCTGATCTGCTTCAGGAATCTCAAAGACTAGGATCTTGTGTCCATGTACGGGCTTCGTGTCCGGGGACGGTATTGGTCAATTGAAGTGGTCCAGACACTCAGGGAGAATCTTGCTAAGCTTCGGATCGAAGCTTCCCTTAGTGGGGGAAGTGTAGCAGACAGTACTTAGGGATCTTACACTGCTGCGCTAGTGAGCTAACTTTTCTAGTGATGCGGTAGAGTCTCCCTCTATTTCAGGCAAGTTAAGCAATCCTGTTTCATCCCGGATGGGTGACCGCTTCACGTTACATTAACAAAGCCTGTACATTTTGAAATTGTTATTGATGACATTTTACCTCTGTGCAGTCATCATGAAACCCTGTATTAATCACTGGTCAAGCTGCCGCCTTCTTGCTAACAAAGGAAAGCTGATTGGTCTAGTAAGCAAAACACATTTTTGTCACCCTTGATGTATACAATCTTAGGTGTATGTATCTGATTAATGGGAACAACAGAGAACACCACTTTTGAATTAAACCTTTGTTTCTTTCTACCTTGTTTACATAAGCTTATAGGGTGTTGTGATGTGTCACTAAGATTAGCAGGTATCTTTAAGAACAGATTGCCAGGACTTGAAAATGATTGAAGCTGCAGACATAGAACATAGGCAAAAATACACATCTGTCTAACATTGTTCAATACAGGAATTGAATCTTCACTACTTAATGATGTAAACATATTTTCAAGAATTAACTATCTTAAACTGTTTGTTGGGTATGCCAGGGAGAAGCATGTTATGCAGGCACGTAGCAACAGGGGGGGCCTGCCCCCCCACTTTTTTCCCCAAGATTACCTTTACTATAGAAAAAGTTCAATTGAGAAGAGGGATGCCCCCCCCCTCCACTTTTTACCACAGTATATATATAGCAGGGAAATATAGGAAAAAATGAGAAAAAATGAAAGGAAGTTGGCCTTGAAAAAAGTTGGCTACTACCCCCCCCCTCTCCACCCCCCCTCTCCCCCCCCCCCACGTAATAGGATTTTTTCGAGTTTTGGCACTTTTTAAATATTCGTCGTTTTTTTTTTTTTTTTGCTTGTCAACTTTTTTTAGGTAAGTAAAATAAAATTTTCTCAGGTTGGCCCCCCCACTTTCAAAAACGATGCTACCTGCCTGTTATGCATAAATTACCGCACGTTTTCAGCTATTGTTGACGTCCCAAGTATACCCCTCAAAATAGACAGTAATTCTATACATTTCCATTTCATTGTGAAATAAAATTGTTAACCATGATTAAAAAATATTTCCTACTACTAATAGATATTAATAAATTACACTGTACGCCCCCACACCAATTTCAATAGTCCCTTCCAACTAATGTCTGACACAAATACAGCTCACGAGATTTACATGCGTATTATCCCTCAAAATGCCATCACAGAGAAAACAAATAGAAATGAAAATATATGGCATTAACCAAAGGCTTACTGTTTTTCAGAGGAAGATTTTTAAAAGCCCCCCCCCCCCCTTCAGGCAGATATTCAAATATTCATACTGCACAATTTAAATCTCTTTTTGTAGTCCACCATGTCATCATTGGCCATGATTTGAACAAACTCTAATCAATACTTCACAAGGAACTTTTTTTTCTAAGTTCTATGAGTTTTGAGAAGATTTTTATTGATTTAAACATACATGTATTTTAATGAAACATAATCAATGGGATTGGACACAAGCAATTCGAACTAAGATTGTCCTCACCAGCACAATAAAATGACAAAAATATATACACATGTTGTACAACCAACAAATTAACAAGTAATGGAATTCTTCAACCCTGGGTAAATTTTATAGAGAATATATTTCAATTTACATTGTGTATGTCCTTAAATGAACCAGGAAGTTTAGAGAATACGGAAAATTTTAATCCGTAAATAATTTAATAAAAAAATATATAATTAGTTTAAACGAATTTGGTTTATTATCGCAAATTTCAAAAATCGATTTAACGAATTTGATATTTTGTAATGAATTTTTAAAGTCATTATTTCGAATCTAACATATTTAATTCGTACAATTATAACGAATGAATAAATTGGTTTTACCCAATTCGACAATTCTTTCGATCTAACTTTTTTATTACAGAAATCAATCGGCGTTTGACGGATAATTGTCTCAACTCACTAAATAAATTAAATCAGTCTGAATTTACGTGCAACAACTACATGTCAAAAATCCCAGTATGTAAAACAATTTCAACCAATTCTTTCTTCCGATCATATATTTACAAGTGTGCATTATGATTGAATTTTATTGTACTTCATGTAGTTCCTATCCTTTGTATTGTTTCTCTGACGATCGAGAATGTGAGATGGGTGGATAATGAGCTTAAACTTTTATTTTGATGATACGTATAAAAGCTGCATATTGAAATATATATAAAACATATAATCAATACATATATGCATGTTTTTCAATACGCAGTTACATGTATTTTAAAAATGAATAGAATTTCTTATTAATTCAATTCAATTCATTTATTGACAACACCATCATACATTGGCATATAGTCATGAATACAATGATTAATATACATAAAATAAAATATCAAAGAAAGCATAATTATCAGGTTTGTTGAAGGTTTTCCTTACTAATATCCAAGCACTTTTTTCCAAAAGTTACATACTCTAGATCTTCTAGCAGTTTTAATACTTGTAGGGTTGATTATGTTAATAATAGGATTTTCTTTTATGTAACATTGAGCATTAAATATATCGTAATATTGTAATCTACATTGATCATAACTATGACAATAAAGTACAAAATGGTTTTCATTTTCAATAATTTTTTTTTACAAAAATGACGTACACGTTTTTCTTTAGGAATAGGTGGTCTTGAGTATCTCCCCATTTCAATATGTAGTGTATGAGCACGAATTCTTAGTTTTGTTAGGATTGTTCTTTCAATGGTAATTGTAGATAATTGTAGATAGTTTTGTAATTTAGATTCATTTAAATCAATTATATTCCTATAAAAAATTAATTTCCCAGAATTTAATTTAGAAATCTTCTTTAATTGTTCACTGATTTTGTTTCTGTAATGTTCCTCTTATTTATATCTTAAAGTTTTATGTGATTTGTCCGATATTATCAATTTAACAGAGTGAACATTTTGAAGCAAATAAACAGTATAATAAGTTATTCTCACATTTCAAATAAATAAAAAATATATCATGACAATCAAAATCAATACATACGTTTTAACTCAGATTACATTTTAACGTATGTACATACATATAAATAGTATTTGAAATCTCATAGAATACGTAATTTCGTAAAATCCTTAGGGGAAAACTATTTTGAGAAGAAATGCACACGTAAGCTTTACTTTTTCAAATTTAAAATATTGTCAATTAATATACATCGTGTAGACACGTACTAATCTTTTTTTTAATATAGTATTTGAAATTCATCGCTTGATGTTTGATTTTTTATATTGAAGAATTTTAATAGACCACTGATGAATTTGAGTAAACACACATGTAACAGATTGCAGTTTTTACGCTGATTTTTACAACCTTCCTGCTATCTGGAGTGAATGCAGGAGCAGGTACAAACGATTTCCTAAAAAAAATTCAAAACGTATAATGAAGTATGTCGAGGAATGGGCTTCAAGAGAGATATTAGTAACTGTCAAGGAGGAGATAAAGGAAACATAAATATACTTGTCAATCAAAAAATTAATTTTCCTTGGTGAAGGGTTAAAATAAAATCCAAATTCCAATGACAAACTCAAACTTTTATTTAAAACACTTTCGCCCATTCAGCCTTGCGGGCTGATGAGCCTGCACGGGGAGAAAGCGCTTTAGATAAAAGTTTGAGTTTGTCATTTGAATTTGGATTTTATACTTGTCAATACACATATTGATGTGCAGGCACACTTATGCTATTAAGAAACTGTGTAGAATATATATATTTAGTGGTAACAATCGGTACATTTGGAATATATTTTAAGTGCTGAAAATGCTAAAAAGCGCTGCAGTATTCACTTATGGTAGGTGGTACATGTTCAAATTCATTGAACAACTTTGAAAAATATTTGAACTGATATAACCAAACAAATTTAGACTGCACCACTGCTACTATCTTGAGCTTGTATTTTAGCAAAATACGAAATAAAGTTATCTATGATGTTTAATAATATTATAGCACAGGCATATTATACTAGTTTGTATTAAAATAAATTGAATTAAACAGAAGCTGCACTGGAATAAAGTATTAATCATGAATAAGTATATTTAAAAAACCAGCAATTTTCTCTAAATGCCTGGATACCTATTAATTTTATCCCATATACTAGTAGTAATTGTTGATCAATATTCAATTAGAAAATGCACGGCTGGTGCTTTTACTCCAATTTCCTAAAAATATATTTGAGAACAGATAATTTGTCAGATATAATACATATACGATTAACTATAACGATGAACGTTTTAAAAGAAGAAATAACATGGGTAAATACACGTTACTTATATGTAGAGAATTCAGAGAGATTATGGGAGCATTTATAATCAACCAACTCCTGATTTTCATTACCTGAGGATCAGGCTCCTTAAAAATAAAGAAACTGACATAGTGCATTTTCTAGCTTTTTATCTCAGTCTCGTTTTTAAAATCAAATCTTTTCTAAAAGTAAGTTCTAATTAGCTTAGCCCAAAATGTCTGAGCTCAATGCTCACAGCACCTCTGGTTTAAGTTTTAAATTGTCTTAGAACTTTATACATGTAGTAAACTTGACAACAAACTAACACAATTATTCATAAAAAAGACTTTTTTTTCAACAGCAATAATTTCATTTCATGCCCGAATGGCAAGTTATCTTGAAAATCTGGGAAACAATGTCGTAGTTGTATTTGGAAAAGTTACTGAAAAATTCTGGATCCGCCTATAATGGTAAGACAGGGAAATTCACTGCACCTCAGGATGGAATCTACTCATTTACTTGGACCATTTTAACAGCACCTGGAAGGCTGTTTAATACAAATATTGTTCACAATGATAATAGTAATATCATTGCGTACAACCAAGTCAACGGAAAGAATAAAAGTCAGACTTATGCAGCAGGATCCGCCACAGCACTTATAAAAATGAAGAAGAATGACAAAGTCTGGATAAAAACGTTTGGAGGAGAAGGGGAATACGCTTATGGTACTTGGTCCTCGTTTTCTGGTTTTGAATTGTCATGACTTTTAATGCAATGATAATAAAACACTATATGATTTGATTTTGTAGATGGTTTTTTTTCTGAATTACGAATGCCGTGATGAATCTATTGTTTCTCAGATACTTTACTAGTAAATTAAATCCATCAGGTTGTAGAGATCGAAACTTTGATAGATGTATTGAACGTGTTAAATTAACAATTACTAACATTTTTTTTTTTCAGAAAAAAAATTTAACAAGACAATGGGTAATCCATTGCAAGGCGTAACAATATGTATTTATCGACTCCTAGGGTACCCCTTAGCGAGTCATTTGGGATATCAATGTAATTGCCTTCTAGGGAATTCCTTAGTGGGGCTACTACCTATTATACGGAATAGGTAAGCCCTCTTTACGGAGTAAGTCAAATAAAATAACATTCGTAATACCGAATGCGGTAGGAGTTTACCAAATAGATCCCTCACACAAGCTCCTAGTGCACTCCATTGCAAGCCGGTATTGGCTCCTAGGATAGCCTTAGCGAGCCACTACATGCTCTACCAATCACTAAAAATAGATAATCAAACATAAACAATAATTTAAGAAATCATAACTAATGTCTCTACTTGTCTGACATATCCATCACTCAGAGAAGTTCATACATCTCTGCCACCCAACAAATAAAATTTAAGAGGAGATAAAAGTTTCTACGGCTGATTGTAAAGTGTTTGTTTTACGAGGTTTGTTCAAAAAATAATGATCTCTATGACATACAACACAGATATTATATGACATTAAGTTTGACTTTCTCTCTTGATTGAATCTTATTAGTTTATTTGGCCATTTTTAATATCATATTTTCATAAAAATTTCTAAAATGAGGTAAATTATCAACTAACAAGTTGAAACAACAATATTATCAGCAGTCTCGTTATCTCCATATACATCGAGAAGAAAAGCTGAAAAAAAAATTCAACATAAATAAATAGATGAATTATTGAATACTGTTCGTTATCTCCATGTCTTTCAAGAACAAAATATTTTCTTTCATTTTTAAGTTCTTTTATTCTTAAAAAGATATATATTGCCCAGTTATTGCTCATAGAAAGAGGAGACGTCGCAGAAGAAAAGCATCCGCAGTACTCAATGATGGCATCAAGCTTTACATCAAGTTTAAGTTGACAAGAATTTGGCAGAAGACAAAAAAATCAAAACTTTAATGACAACAATGACAAAAAAGTAAACGCTATTATCGCTTTCAGAAATGGCTTAAATTAATTTAATATGTTGTTATAAATTTTTGAAGTTGTTATAACGAATCCAACATATTTAGTTCATTCTAATTAATTAGAAAATTCATAAGATATTTTTACAGGGTTTCCATATTCTAACAATTTAATGTATTTAATTTTTGTTAAATCAGAGTAGGTGCTTTAGATAACTGTTCAATTTTGAACAAATTCTTTCTTACGAGCTAATATTTTTTATTACAGAAATCAAAGATCGTATGACACATAATTGTTTCATTTCATTAAATAAATAAAATCAGTCTGAATTTACGTGTATCAATTACTTGTCGAAAAAACCAAGTGTGTAAAGCTAAATCTCAACAAATCCTTATTACCGTCTCAGCATAACGAGTGTATATAACTAAAATTTTATCGTATTAATGCCTGTCTTTAATATTGTTTCTCTGACGATTTATAGCCTGCACAAGAGTTGCGGATAATGAACTTAAAACATCATATCAAAGAAAGATATAGCAAGTGTATTTTGAAAATCTAATATGTGTAATCAATAAAACATATACGTAGTAACATGTACTTCAAGACATTAATAGAATTTCTGAATTAAAAGATATACGTTAAAAACGTTTCTTTGTTTATTATTCAATGATTCACTATATCGTGTTATTCACTAAAACCGACTAAACATTTTGAAAAATAAATAGAAAATTCTTTTTTATATATTCTTGTAAGTTGTTGTGCTGTCTAACATTTCAAATTATTGAAATCATATATCAGGACAATCAGAATCAATACCTATACTTTACTTATATTACATTTTAATGACTTTAAATGTACGTATATACATACATATAAATAGAACTTGAAATCTGATTGAATACATCATCGTTTCAAATCTTTAGGGAAACCCATTTGCGAAGCAATGTACACGTTAGTCTAACTTTCTTACATTTAAAATATTGTCAATTAATATTTAATTTACACTTTCTTCTATAAGTTTTATAGTATTTTAAGTTCAATTCTTGATTTGCAAAATTAATATTTTTTATGTTGTACAAATATATTAAATCACTTATGAATTTTAGTACATACATGAACATTTTAACAGTTTCCAGTTTTTGAAGTTGATTCTTGTAAGTTCCTTGCTGTCTGAAGCGAATGCAGGAGCAGGCACAAAAGATTTCCTACAGAAATTCAATACTTATAATGAAGTATGTCGTGGAATGGGCTTCAAAGGAAATAACTGTAAGGGACACGAAAGAGGTAACATACTTGTCAATAAACAAAATGATGAGCAGGCACGTATCATCAGGGAGGGGGGGGGGCTCACTTTTTTGCAAACATTACTTTTATACAATAGAAGATGTTCATTGAGGACTGGTCCCCCTAATATTTTGTTTTTAACTTGTAAATAAACTGCATAATCTTTAACTTAAGCATATTTTTTTTCCTAAAGCAATAATTTCGTTTCATGCCCGAATGGCAACTGATCTGCAGAACCTCGGGAATAACGTCGTAGTGGTATTTGGAAAAGTAACAGAAAATTCTGGATCCGCCTATAATGGTTTGACAGGGGAATTCACGGCACCTCGGGACGGGGTCTACTCATTTACATGGACCGTTCTGACAAAACCTGACAAGAAATTTGTCACAAATATTGTTCTCAATGATACAAGTAATGTCGTTGGATTCAACTTTGTCCACGGAAATAGTGGGAGTCAAACTTATTCAACAGGATCTGCCACAACAATTATAAAAATGAAGAAGAATGACAAGGTCTGGATAAGAACAAGGGGAAAAGATGGGGAATTCGCTTATGCTGATTGGTCCTCGTTTTCTGGTTTTATTTTGTCATGACTTGTAACGGAACGATAATAAAAATGATTTGAATTTGTAGAAGTGTCTTTTGTATGGCGAATGTCTTGATGAATCTATTGTTTCTGACATTAGTAAATTTAATCCACCAGAATGCAGAGATCAACATGAATAGATTTATTGAATATTTTAAAAATTCCCCAGCAGCATGTTTTTTTTAAACCTAAATTGAGAAAAGTGAGGTTAAGGCCAAAGGAAAGGTCAACTTTAAGACCGACAAAATGTAAGCGTACGTTTTTAATTTAGTACGCGTTGGTTTTTCCTGTCTTATCATTAACAGTCGAAATCCACTCGTACACGTTTAATTTAAACAAACTATTTCCCTGTAGTAGGATATTAAGACTCAAAGATACATCTAATGCCTTTTTCATTCGATTGAATTATATAATTATGATATATAAATCTTTAATTATACGTTGATCGGACATGTGAAAGGGTCATGCGAGTGCATTTTATGCTTTAAAAAATATTGCATACCTAAATTGTTTTTACATGATCTGTCAAAATAATACTAAAAATATTGTTGACGAGATTTTGTGCCGATATAAAAAGTTTAAACACTGCAGTGCCATCAAAAGAAACCAGAAGTTCCCTTTATTCAAATTAGGGGTGCATTTAATTTGTGCAGATGTATTCATCCAGTGATTTTTCATGCTATATGTACAGGTATTTTTGACGATTTATTTCCTGCAGGATTTCTTGATTCGGAACATTGGGGTAGGAATCGAAGGGGGGGGGGGGGGGGGGTGCTTGCCAATAATTCTACCAAAATATACATAATACTATACTTTGTGCACGTTTAACAAACCGTTTATTTTTCTAAAAATACGATGAATTGGTGCTTTTTTAAGCTTTTTAATAACGGTCTATAAAATCAATGACAGTTTTAATTGACAAAAAATCGTTAATAATAGTAGAAGAGGCCCATGGGGCACGTCAATGTGGCTAAGAAGAAAGCAGAAATCAGTTCAGTAAGTAAGTAAATTTTATTTAAAGTGGGCATTGTATGCATTACATAACAAGAAACATGAGCTCTCAATAAAACCAAAATAAAGTTTAAAAATGTTTCAGAAGAAATATTTCTGTTCAACTGAATATACAGTTTTATATAAGAGATCCTTATTGTACAGGACGACAATAATTTAATTTTGCTTCCATCAAAGCTTATAGAAAGTTCCTCCATAGCAAATATGAACAACAGAGGTATATAAATGTTCTATATTTCTGTCATTGAAATAGTTAGTCACAAATTTGCAACATTTTTACGATGTCAAACATACAGTTCATATTACTTTGAATTATCTTTTTTTTTTGTAAATTATCGGGGGCCAGATTTGGACGTTTAAACGATCCATTCTTTCATAAATATAAGCAGTCACATTTTAATTATATAAATATATATGAAAAATGTGCCTGTGTTACTGTAGATTCCTTATTATATGCAAGGTCAGAATTATTGCGTTATTTAGCGAGATGCATCAATCACGCAATACAATTATTTGCTTTAATTTATATATTTCAGAAATCCATGTAAAATCTCTGGATCAACCCTTTACTTGCGAAATATTGTTATCGTGATTTGATGTCTAAAGACCATTCCACGATATTAAGAACTCGTGTAAAATAAGGAATCTACTGTTTACACACATATCAATCGATATACTATCTTCAGTCATTTGATATCAATTCTATTGCACATTATACAATTAATTACTATTCATCAGGTCAACATGGTAAAATGAGGTCCCTTGACCATTTCCACTCGGTGACCTGACCTGACCTCGGCCGTTGGCCTCGGTCAGGTCAGGTCACCCAGTGGACCTGGTCGAGGGACCTCATTTTACCATGTTGACCTGATGAAGAGTAATTAATTGTTTTATTATACAGATATAAACAGAAGCAAAATATATATGCATTAAACTTTATTTTGTATAACAAGACAAAAAATGTTGTAACATAAACAAAAGAAACAATTCTAATACTCCAGTATTTTATGCCGGTAAATTGTCTAAACATTTTGATTTTAACATATGAATTCATACAAGAGAAATTCATTTTTTAAGCTTTGTCATTCAGATGATAGTGGATATTAACCTGATTGACATGAGAAAATAATGGCCCACAGGAAGGGATGCTTGGCACTCTGCGTGAGGAAATACCAGAGTTATCTCGAATAGCCCTTTTTTTCCTTTTCTGACTCAGGAAACTCGTTAAAAATTTCAGAAACTAACTGAACATTATCCAGCTGCTGAACTTCATAATTTGAAATATTAGAGAAATTGAAATTCAAATTTTGAGCACTTTCTTCAGAGCCATGAGCCGTTGATGTTGTATTGACAACACTCTGTAAAACACTGCACATTTCATGCTTTTTCTCATCAGACACATTTCTAGAATAATTTTTGATCGAGTTTTCATTTCTGTGGTCACTTATAGACATTATATGACGAGCTTCAACACCTTTTTGATCCAATGTGGTTATGAAGGTGGCGCGGATAGAGTGATTTGTATAGGTGTGCGACAGTTGAGCTTTTAGTGACATGGTTTTCATGAAACTCCCCAGTGTGTTATGCCCAACTGGAATGTTATCATATCACACAATATCATGGTCCTTAAACTTCTTCTTTGGTCTCTGCCAAAAGCAGTCGCAGCTTTCATTCAGTTTAACTAGATATTTCTCTAAGCTTAAAACTGGGCATTTTGACATTCCTGTATAAATAAAAATCAGAAATACAAAACATGTAACTTAAAATTGTCTATCTTGATAATTTCCTAGGAATATTTCAGATTTCTATTTTTTATTTAAATAAAACTATAGAATGATATACAATACCTGTCATTTCATATATTCTGCAACTAGAGGAATCATCATCATCAACATCTGCGCCCCTGTGATTTTTAGTCTCATATTTGGCAATGTTTATGTAATATCGCCTGCCATGGGAATCAGTTTTAAGAACGAAGTCCGGTTTCTTCATACATCTTAGGTTTTCACACCCTCTACAACACGAATAGAACATAATGTCCAGGAACACTTTATACTGTAATCCCCGTGGTTTAGTCATATTAACGGTTCCCGATGTGTATAGAGCTTTTCAAAATCTGCAGCGCTTATCACTTCTTTATGCTGTGCGGTTCCCTTTCCTGATCTTTTTATCTCAATCAACACAGCGTTAAACATTTCGTTCGCCAAACGAAAGTTTGCATCGTTAACAATATCAAACTTTCTATGTGTCAAAAAATGTCTTTGTACACCGAATCTTATACTTATCATTGACGTTCTCGAATATAGATCCCCGTTCTTCTTCCTTATTTCGGCATAAAAACTTACAAGAAACATATATTGACGCAAGCGTCAAAAATCGGCCGCAAACCAATTAATTGTTCCATTGATATTAAGTAATTAGAAAATGAAATTTGCGTGACCTGTTTTTAAAAATTTTATATTTATCTATTAAAATATCCTCGTGACATGAAACACTTGCATGCGACATTGCCGATTTTCTTCATGCATAATGCATGTACAATATTATATGTATGGCACGCCAAATTCCCAAAAATGAGATAATCATAGTTTCACAATCGATAAACTAGGTTTATCGGTAGTAAACTATAGTTTACGAACCGTAAACTATAGTTAACAACGTTAATCTATATTTCACATCTGTATACCATAGTTAACGCGATAATCTATGTTTCACAACCGTAAACTATAACACCGAAAACAATCATTTGCGATTGCAAAACATAGATTTTCTGATAAATACAGTTTCACGATTTGTAAACTATAGTTTACAAACCGTTAACTATAGTTAACGATCTGATAAATATAGTTTCACGATTTGTGAAACTATGATTAACAACACTTATCTACAGTTAGCGATTGTAAATTATAGTTTACAGACGTGAATCTATGATTATCAACAAAATCTATTGTTAACGTTTCATTACAGACAGATAAACTTAGATTATCATTCGTAAACTATAGTTAACAACCGTTAAAAGTATACACGCTATAACTTGCGCCAGTTAAAATACGGTTGGAAATTGATATCATTTGTTTATCAATAAAAGTTACGAAAATGCTGTAAATTACACCATTAAGATTAAACGCGTTACAAAGTTATCAAATTATAATTATTTATTTTCCTGCAAGGAAAGAAAAATAGCTATTTTTAAATAAATCCATCACGTGACGCCGTCGCTACTTTTAGATTGATAAACACGCGTGGCGTAAAGAAAACAAGGTAGGCCGTTTGAGATACTACTCACTTTTGACGTGGATGGCAAGCGTTTTACTCTTAATGGTACTTATCTTTTAATGTATTCAGTATCAACCATCTTCTCTGTTTTGGCGCATATTGTCCTTAATATTAATAACTGTTGTCAAAATGCAACATACCTCGTTGTCTGTGATTTCCCGTGGACATGTGTTTCTATATATAGGCCTACTGTTTACGCACTTCCTTCATCAATATTCATGAAAAGACTGAATTCTTTATTCCTAGATATGGTTTAATTGTTTTGTTATTACAACGACATCTATAGTACAGTTTTGTGGAAAGTATTATTTTTCATTACACTTCATGTGTTTTAAATCATTAATCATTTTGTTTCACACAAAATTCCGCGTTCATACAGCGTATATGACTTTAAATATAGTTTTACAGATGAAAACTATACTTAACGAATCGTTAACTATAGTTAACGAATCGTTACCTATAGTTTACGGTTTGTAAACTATAATTTACAGTCGATAAACTTGGTTTATCAATTGTGAAACTATGATTATCTCATTTTTGTGAATTTGGCGTGCCATATATATGTATTAGTAAACTGTCCGTAGACCTCTGCGTCGGTACTTAAATTGTAAACGAACCACTCTGGTGGAAGTTTGATGTTTAAGTAGTTTTTACATAAAAGTACAGAACAAAAATTTTAAACTAAGCTTTAGTTTTACTTTAATAAAAACGCAACAAATATGAAATATGTGGGGCTCTTCGCTCTCTCTTAGAGGATATTAACTTCCCCCAACTCCCTCTAGATCCACCACTACATTTCTTCTCTTTCAGTCTCTTTGTTTTGGTGTTGAAATGTGGCTGGAAAACGCAAGGCACATTGTAAAACGCGCTTTATCCTAGTCTCTTGGACCAAAATGTTGTAAGATTCAGTGCTTTTAAGAAAAAAATATATTTCATCAATTTTGGAAAATTATCCATAGAAAATGTATAAATATACACGTCATTTCAAAATAAATTCAACAAATCCCGTTTAGGCTGTTAAAAAAGAGAAAGTAAAATTGTTGATTTACAACACTGTCTTTGTTTTAGACTATGCCTACATATAACTTCGCCGCACTTCAATCATGTCGGAGTATGTCAATCAGGATTGGATGAAACAATTACCCCCATTATTTATAAGATTTTAATTTTATGATTATTGTGCTTTTTGTTAAACTTTTAAAAATATTTTGTTTAATATTTTATAATACGAACGTTAAGTACTTTCATTCAAATTGTTGTAACTCCGCAGAAACGCAGGTCGACTTCAAACTTTCATATCAAGTGTTTTCCAACAAAGCATTACTCTCCAAGCCTTTCGCCTCACAATAGTCTGAGGGAATTTTCACTGCCGCAAAAAAAGTTTTTAGTGTTAGCACTGTCTCTATTTCCTAAAATTTTCTGTAAATCTACCAACGATAAATTTTGAAACCTGCTCGTCTCGGTCATCTTGTAACTGTAAGCAGTGGCAACAGACGACATAAATCTACGAAATTGTGCACTGTAACTGCTGACGTTATATACCAACATAATGAGCCAAGGGGCACAACTCGTCAGTCTTTAGGTCTAGGCTTTATTTTCATAAAGCAATCCGTCACTATTATAAATTTTATTTACATTAGTGGGTTTTTTTTAATTGAATTTGATAATGCCCTAACAATCTTAAAAAATTAGCGGTCATTAATTAAAATGACCAGGTCATTATATATCCCGCGTACGATGATTCCTGAGTCATTTTTCCTGTAAACAGTACCAATTGGAGTCATTGTTGTGTTTTAAAGTTTTCTTATCAGCCAATCAATAGAGGTATAATAATAATTATATAAGACATTAAACATCATACTTCCCACCCCAAATACAGATAGATCTAAATTACAGTTAGTGTTAACATGTTCTGTAATATACAGATACGTGTATGATTGATTCTATTTGTTAAACGTGAAGAGCTGCAAATTTTGTCCTATAGTCGGCTCTTAGGGTCATTTATCAAGGAGGGATCTTTTTTGTGCCAGCATCTATTTGGGACCTCGGTTTTTTACTGTTTCTGGTCTGATCTCCACGTCCTTCAGTGGGAATCTAACCCGCGACGTAAGGAAAACTTCTTACTTCGCGACTCTAGAGCTGAAGCTCTTACCACTGCGCCATGGGGGTGATGATGGGTGTATCTAGATCACGGTTAGCATTAACATGTTCTGTAATATTCAGATGAATGTATGAAGATTAAGATCACAGTGAAGATTAAGATCACAGTTTATTTGTATGTTCTGAAATATACAGATGAAGGTTTGAAGCATTATGGTCTCCATTTCTGAAGGTATTTTGGAGAATAGTTGAATTGGTTTCCAAATCTCTCCCATAAACCATCAAGAGTATAATGTTTGTCTCAGGAGCCACAGGCTGCATAAATTCTTACAAATGCTGAAGAAAAATCGCATTCGGTTCTAACATGACGATTATAGTCTTCTTATACGAAATAAATTCTTTTGATTTCCTTAAAATTGAATAATTCAATTAAAGGTATGGAAAGAAAATTCAAGTAACATCTGTCCAGGCAATCAAATCTTGTGACTTATTTCTAGATTCTGTGTTTCCAAGGATTTTGGCGATGAATAAAAATATTACTGAAACGAATAAAGAAGTTCTTTTCTTATTTACACAGATTTATCTTTTCTAAATCTCTTCGCTCTTTCCGCAAAGGTTGATGCAAAATGGTCTGAAAGTTTCATATATCTAAAGTAAAAGGTCATTCATAATTTTTCAAAATGATTGCTCCATAATACATAGAACTAATTTAAACGTCATTCTTAGTTTTTCAACGTGATTTCGAAAGCCAATACTGAAACAAAAGTTCCATACTTTGTATTTTTAACAAGGCTTGTACATTTGGAAATTAATATTGATGACTATTTACTTCTGTGTGCTCATCATGAAACCCTGAGTCTATCAATGACTGGCCAAGCTACCGCCTTCTTTCTTACGGAGGAAACGTGATTGCTCACTAGTTAGCAAAACAGTTCTACCGTCATTGCTCACTAGATAGCAAAACAGTTCTACCGTCATGCTTGATATATACAATCTTAGGTGTACATGTATTTATCTGATCAATGGGAACAACAGAGAACACCTTTTTGGATTTTTAGGTTACCTGAGTAAACTCAGGTGACCTATTGCTATCAGTTTTCGTCCGTCGTCGTTCGTCGTCCGTAAATTTTTGAACATTTTTAGCTTCTTCTCTGGAACCACTGAAACAATTTCAACCAAATTTGGTATACAGCATCTATGGGTGAAGAGGAACAAAAATGGGAATTTTATGGTACCTGCCCCCTTGGGGACTGAGGGGTGGGGCCAAAACCACTAAAATTAATGTAATCTTTAAAAATCTTCTTTACTCCTGAACATTAAGCAGTCAAACTGTTTGCATGATTGTAATCAGCATTGAGTCCTCTACCAAAATTGTGAAATTCATGGCCTCTGGGTCAGGGGTTCTGGTGTTAGGGCGGGGCTATATAGATCATATAGTAAAAATGCATTATTTCTTTGAAAATCTTCTTATCTGCTCCTCGGTATTAAATAATTTAATTAAGTACATAGTTATGATCAACAAGAGTGCATCCTCAAAAATTGTGAATTTCATGGTCCCAGGGTCAGGGGTTCTGGTGTTAGGGAGGGGCTCTATTGATTATATAGTGAAAACGCATTAATTCTTCAAAACTCTTCTCTGTTCCTGGGTATTAAACCAATAAACTATATACATAGTTATGATGAGGAAAGATGCCTCTTCCAAATTTGTGAAATTCAATCATTGGAAATTAAAGTTGTTTCATGAAACTCAGGTGACCTTTAAGGCCCGTGGGCCTCTTGTTTTAAACTTGGGTTTCTTTCTGCCTTGTTTTCATAAGCTTTGGGTGTTATGATGTGTCACTAAGATTGGCAGGTACGAGGGACGTTCAATAAATAATGTCATCGGGGCTCGGAAAGAAACAAAAAAGCGCTTTTCTATGATTTAGTCTTAATTATTAAACTAAAATATTATCTTTTAATTAAAACACATGTTCGTAACATTTTTATTCAATTTCTACTTGTTTTTAGAACACAATTTGTAGTATGACCCTTCGTATACTGGAATATGGCAGATCCTATGATTTCCTGTACTTGTTTCTTTTTTCTTTCTGAGGGTGTTTATGTCAAATAAGGGAAATAAAACAAGTCAAAGGTTGAAAGTGCTGGCCAATATTGTTGATGTGACAAAACATTAACTTCCTTTTTATCCCCAGAACTCCTTTACTCTTCATGGCCTGTGGGTTTGGACGCTGTCATGAAGAAATTAATGTAGTGAATTCCTCAATCTGGTTCCTTCCTCTCATTAACCTGACACTTTTTTGCAATTTTTTTCCTAGACCCTTCCAGAAATTGAAATTACTCCCCCAATAAGAATTTGAACAACAAGACCACTAATATTTAAGAAAATAGCATATAAAACTGTTTTTGTGCTCTTTAATTCTTCGCTCTTTTCAGCCCTTTGCTGTTTTGTCAAGTGTATCTTATTGTAAATGTGTTTTGAGGGTTTAAAGCAAAATGGATTCAAATTTTTATTATCTGTTTGAATTTCAGACAGACATGAAAAGGTACTTTTTTAAATATTTTTTTTAGATATTCCTACACGCTGTCGTTTTCACTCATTTTTAAAAATATTGGGTGACCTTTGAGTATTAATCTTTTTACTGTCAAATGTTTCTTTAAAACAGTGTAAACTACCCCCCAAAATGATGTCTATCAAATTTGCTATGTGCCTTAAAGTCAATCAAACATATTAAGTGATGATTTTTGAATTTTTGCAAATAAGCATCGGTTGTTGTATGTCCTTGTCACCAAGGACGGTACCCATTTTTGATTTTTATTATTTTTGTTCATTGAAATCCACCTGCTCATGTGTATATAAAACAGACATTGGTTGCTGTAAATTTCACATAATTTAGTTAATATATCTTTAGGATTCTTAGCAAGTTTTTACAGCAGCTTTAATGCACCGTTTAATTTCACTCTAGTTTACTGATTCTTGACTATTCATTTTGAATGCAGTGTCTTGAATAGCTCTTGTTTTTCGGCTTCTCACAATGGAACTATTTGATGAAAAGTGGTCACATAAACTGTTATTAATTCATTAAAGATTCAATACTGAGAGAAAGGTAAGCTTAATTTCATATGATTTCTATGTTGAATGTCATCGAGCTGATGACATTATTTATTGAACGTTCCTCGTATCTATATAATCAAACGGCGTTTGATGAATAATTGTTTTATCTCACTAAATTAATTAAACGAATCTGAATTTACGTGCATCAATTACATGTCAAAAATACCCAGTAAGTACAACTAATTTTCAACCGATTCTTTCTTGCGATCATATATTAACAAGTGTTCATTATGATAAAATTTTATAGTACTACATGTAGTTCCTATCCTTTTGCTTCTGTGACAATTTGCAGAATGTGAGATGGGTGGAAAATGAACTTAAATTTTTATTTTTGACGATACGTATAATATCACGTGTATATTAAAATACATATAACACTTATAATCAATACATATCTGTATGTATTTCAATACCCAGTTACATGTATGTTAAAAATGAATAGAATTTCTAAATAAAAGATATAACAACCGTTTCTTTGGTTACTTTATCAATAACCACAATAATTAACAGAGTAACATTTTTAAAGCAAATAAACAGATAATTCTTTTTTATAAAAGTTATTTCTCACATTTCAAATAAATGGAAAAATATATCATGACAATCAAAATCAATATATTTATTTCAAATCAGATTACATTTTAATGTATGTTCATACATATTATAAATCAGATTACATTTTAATGTATGTACATACATATAAATAGTGCTCGAAATCTCATAGAATACCTTATCTCGTAAAATCTTTAGGGGAAAAGTATTTTGAGAAGAAATGCACATGTGAGCTTTTCTTTCTTATTTCTAAAATATTGTCAATTAATATACATCGTGTATACATGTACTATCTTTTTTATAGTATTTGAAATTCATCACTTGATATGTAATTTTTTTAATATTGAAGAATTTTAATAGACCGCTGATGAATTTGAGTAAATATCTCTATATCTAAACAGACTGCAGTTTTTGACGCTGGTTTTTACAAGTTTCCTGCTATGTGGAGTGAATGCAGGAGCAGGAACAAAAGATTTCCTAAAAAAATTCAAAACGTATAATGAAGTATGTCGAGGAATGGGCTTCAAAGGAGACACTAGTCACTGTCAAGGAGGAGAAAAAGGTAACATAAATATACTTGTCAATTGAAAATTAATTTTCCTTGGTAAAGGGTTAAAATAAAATCCTAATTTCAATGACAAACTCAAACTTTAATTTAAAGCGCTTTCACCCAATCAGCCATGGGATGAGCCCGCATGGGGCAAAAACGCTTTAGATAAAAGTTCGAGTTTGTCATTTGAATTTGGATTTTATACTTAATTGTCAATACTAGTACACATATTGATGTGCAGGCACACTTATGCTATTAAGAAACTGTGTAGAATATATATATATATATTTAGTGGTAACAATCGGTACATTTGGAATATATTTTAAATGCTGCAAATGCTAAAGTAATGCAAAAGTATTCACTTATGGTAGGCGGTACATGTTCAAACTCAATGAACAACTTTGAAAAATATTTGAACTGATGTAACCAAACAAATTTAGACTGTACCACTGCTACTATCTTGAGCTTGTATTTTAGCAAAATACGGAATAAAGTAATCAATGATGTTTAATAATATGATAGCACAGGCATATTACACTAGTTGGTATTAAAATAAAATTAAATGCCCACGAAACTATTTTTTATGACAAAACAACGAATTTTTTTGCCCACGAAAATTTGTGCTTCTACAGTAAATTGAATTAAACAGAAGCTGCAATGAAATAAAGTACTGATACTGAATAGAATATAGATAAAAAACGCAATTTTCTCCAAATGCCTGGATACCTATAATTTTTTTATCCTTTATACTAATAGCAATTATTAATCAATATTCAAAAAGAAAATGCACAGCTGGTGCGTTTATTCCTGTTTCATAAAAATCTGTTTGAGAACTGATAATTTTCCAAATATAATAAATATGTAATAAACTATAATGATGAATCTTTAAGACAAAATAACATGGGTAAATACATGCTACCTACATGTAGAGAATTCAGAGATATTTTGGGAGCATTTTTAATCAACCAACTCCTCCTGATTTTAATTACCTGAGCATTATGCTCCCTTAAAAATAAAGAATTTTTTTTTTAGCTATTAATCTCGTTTTTAAAATCGAACTTTTTAAAGAGTAAGTTCTGAGATTAACCCATATCGTCTGAAATAGCTAAATTTAGTTTCTTAACTACTAGAAAAATTACGGTACACTTGAAAAATAAACTGACACAATCATACAAAAAACATTTTTTTCCAACAGCAATAATTTCATTTCATGCCCGAATGGAAAGTTATCTTCAAAATCTGGGAAACAATGCCGTAGTTGTATTTGGAAATGTTACTGAAAATTCTGGATCCGCCTATAATGGTAACACAGGGAAATTCACGGCGCCTCAGAATGGAATTTACTCATTTACTTGGACCATTTTAACAGCACCTGGAAGGATGTTTAATACAAATATTGTATTGAATGATATTAGTAATATCATTGGATACAACCAAGTCAACGGAAAAAGTGGGAGTCAAACTTATGCAGCAGGATCCGCTACAACAATTATAAAAATGAAGAAAAATGACAAGGTCTGGATAAAAACACATGAAGGAGAAGGCATATACGCTTATGGTACTTGGTCCTCTTTTTCTGGCTTTAAATTGTCATGATTTTTAACGGAGTGCTAATAAAAAAACATATGCTTAGAATTTGTAGATTTTTTTTCTATCACTGGGTGATGTTTCTGATACTGGTTAATTTAATCGATCAGGATGCAAAAAAGTCAAATCCCTGATAGATGTATTGAACATGTTTAAATTCCCCAGCAACATTTTATCTTCAAAACTGAGCTAGACATGAAGAAAATGAAGTTAAGGTGAAAGACAGGGTCAAGGTTGATAATTGTTGATGAAGTTGAAAAGATTTTATCATTTTTTTATATTTCAGGTAGTAAGGTTTGAGGATCATCCGCTAAATGATTTAATTCTTTCATTAAGTTGCGGTTAAGTTGCGATTTATCATTAGCGATTGAAAAGGTAAACCATTAATGCACTAATTTACGACATTAAGTGTTACAGTTGCAATGTCTACAAAGCATACTCTGTCAGTTAGTCACACCCATTGTGAACTCCTGGTCTTGATCAGGAATACAATACAGAGAAGTGAACCTCTCGAGATCTTGAACGAAAAAATATAGAATACATCTATCTCTTTAGTCGTAATATTAACATTATGAAGGTGACAGGAAAAAGTTGTAAACTCAGCCATTTTCGAAAATCAATGTTATGTATAACATGTTACTTTTAACTAGAACCACAAAGTTCATTAAAGAAAACTTGGCTGTTTCTAAAACAAAGAGGCCCATGAGCCTTATAGGTCACCTGAGCATTATGCAACAACTTTCCAGTGTTTGAATTTGATTCATGTTTTAAGCCAGATGCTATGGCATTCACAATTTTGAAAGAGGCACCATTGATCATCATAACAATACACTAAGCAGTTGCTTAGTTTGTTTACTTAATACCCATACGCAGGGTAGGGGAACAAAAAATGCATTTCAACTAATCAGTAATATTCAGCAATAATCAGTAGTGTCCCTACCATACATGAACCCCTGACCCTTAGGCCTTGATATTTGATTAATACCAAGGAGCAGATTTCAAACCATTCATTCATTTTCAGTATATAAGTACAACCACCCCTCTATGGTACCCCTGACCCTGGGGCCTTGAAATTCACAATTGTGGAAGATATGAGCCTTTGTCAATCATAACTATATTGGTAGTTCATCTGTTTAATACCCTGGAGCAGAGAAGAAAATTTTCAAAGATTTAATGCATTTTCACTTTATAATCAATAGAGCCCCGCCCTAACACCAGAACCCCTTACCCTGGGGCCATAAAATTTACAATTATGGAAGATGCACTCTTGTTGATCATAACTATATACTTAGTTAGTTTATTTATTTCCTAGGAGCAGAGGAGAAGATTTTCAAAAAATTCATGTATTTCACTATATAATCAATACAGTCCCACCCTAACACCAGAACCCCTGACCCCAGGGCCATAAAGTTCATTATTTTGGTAGAAGCACTCTTGCTCATCATAACTATGCACCTAATTAGTTAGTTTATTTATTTCCTGGGATCAGAGGAGAAGATTTTCAAAGAATTCAGGTATTTTCACTATATAATCTATAGAGCCCCGCCCTAATACCAGAACCCTTGTCCCTGGGGCCATAAAATTCATAATTTTGGTAGAGGCACTCTTGATCATCATAACTAGGCACTTAGTTAGTTTATTTAATTCCCAGGAGTAGAAAAGATGATTTTCAAAGAATTCATGTATTTTCACGCTTCATACTTGGATATTTTACTTGAAAAAGACACTAATGGTAATCTAACAACCAAGCTATATGATAAACGTGATGACTCTAACTTTTCTATCGTCAACTTCCCTTACTTATGCAGCAATATACCTTCATCACCTGCATACGGAGTATGTATATCTCAGTTGATTCGATACGTAAGAGCATGCTCTACGTATGAACAATTTCTTAAACGAGGTAAATTATTGACAAGCAAGTTAATGAAACAAGAATATCAACAGTCTCGTTTAAAGTCATCATTTCGTAAATTCTATGGTCGATACAATGACCTTGTCAGCAAATACAATTTATCATTGAATGAAATGCTGACTGACGTTTTTCATACCAATTGTTAGTCCATTATTTATACACTGAATTGACGACGGATTTTTTCCGTTATTTCCTGATTATGACAACGAGCATACGGCGGGTGGGACCGGTCGGCAGGGGATGCTCACTCCTCCATGGCACCTGATCCCACCTCTGATGTTTCGGAGGTCCGTGTTTGCTCTGCTCTTATTTTGTATATTGTTTAATGGACGTTGAGATTGAATACTGTTCGTTATTTCCATATCCTTCCTTATATAATCAATAGAGCCACGCCCTAACAGCAGAACCCTGACCCTGGGGCTATAAAATTCACAATTTTGGTAGAGGCACTCTTGCTCATTATAACTATGCACTTAGTAAGTTTATTTAATACCTAGGAGCAGAGAAGAAGATTTTCAGAGAATTCATGTATTTTCACTATATAATCAATAGAGCCCCGCCCTAACACCAGAACCCCTGACCCTGGGGCCATAAAATTCACAATTTTGGTAGAGGCACTCTTGCTCATCATAACTATGTACTTAGTTAGTTTATTTAATACCCATGAGCAGAGAAGATTTTCAAAGAATTCATGTATTTTCACTATATAATCGATAGAGCCCCAACCTAACAACAGAACCCCTGACCCTGGGGCCATAAAATTACAAGTTTGGTAGAGGCACTCTTGTTCATCATAACTATGTACTTAGTTGGTTTATTTAATACCCAGGAGCAAAGAGAAATATTTTCAAAGAAATAATGCATTTTCACAACCTACTTATTTAGCCCCACCCTAGCACTAGAACCCCTGACCCCAGGGCCATGAATTTCACAATTTTGGTAGGGGACTCATTGCTGATTACAATCATGCAAACAGTCTGACTGCTTGATGTCCAGGAGTAAAGAAGAAGATTTTTAAAGATTGCACTAATTTTAGTGGTTTTGGCCCCACCACACAGGCCCCAGGGGGGCAGGGATCATGAAATTCACAATTTTTGTTCCCCCTTACCCACAAATGCTTTATGCCAAATTTGGTTGAAATTGGTTCAGTGGTTGCAGAGAAGAAGCTGAAAATGTTCAAATGTTAACGCACGACGCACGACGACGGACGAAAACAGATAGCAATAGGTCATCTGAGTTTACTCAGGTGACCTAAAAATTCTATTCTTCTTTTAAATTCCAATCAATTTTTTCCACATACTGTGGACCTATCCTAAGCCAAAAGAGTCATGACATTTGAATCAGTACAATATTAAGATTCTTTGATATTAATATAATATTATTATGCTAATCAAGATTTCAATATCCTGCTTAGGTTCAGTGACAACATTTTTTTCAACTGTTTTTCAGAAGATTTTTTGAAAACCCAACCTAGATATTTAAACTGCAAAAGTGAATACCCTATTAAATTGTATAACCATTCCACCAGCGCGCCATGATTTCAGAAAGCTTAATTCAAACCTTCATTAGGAACATTATATTTTCTTAATTTTCATTTTTTTTTTATTCTAGGGAAAATTTTTTATTGTTCAGTTATCACCCCTTGAAAGAAAAAGACGTTTCGATTAATCGTAACTACTCGGTCATTTCCGAAAAATGGCCGAATACTTACGATTGTGTTTCGTTGAGGTACAAAAAAATTGCATCCACTTTAGTCAAGAATGGTATCGTGCTTTATGGATAGTTTAAATTGAGCAGAATTCTGGGAGAAGACCAAAACTTTAAAGACAACAACAACAAAGACAGTTAAAGAACCTTAAAGTTACTCTCATTTAAACAGGCTTGTAAAAATGTCTGATAGGATTTGGATTTTTTTTACTACTCATAAATGTATTAACTTTAAGAAAATTAAAAATTTCATAAGTAAATAAATAAAGAATATTACATACTAAAATCCATATCATATGTCACATCAGCCCTCGGGCCCCATATCAGCCCGAGGGCCGAAATCCATATCATATGTCATATCAGCCCGAGTGGCCCCATATCAGCCCGAGGGCCGAAGGCCCGAGGGCTGATATGGGGCCCGAGGGCTGATGTGACATATGATATGGATTTTAGTATGTAGTATTCTATTTATCATATATTTAAAATACTTAATATGCGAGTTCACATATGGTCGTTGAAGAAGATTTCGTGCTTGTTTGACATTTCTCTTTAAAATTTAATAGAGCCAATTTTAGGTAACTGGAAAAAAATTAAGACCACAAATGTCGTTAAAGAATTATTTTATATGAATATTTAAATAAAATCAAGTAAAGTAACTTTTAAACTTAATACAAACGTTACTTCGGGTTTGATATGGATTTTCGGCCAGCCGGTCCGATACGTGATATGGCTTTTCGGACCGGTCCGTGATATGGGGTACTGTGACGTCACCCGTATCACACCGTGCAGAATCAGTATATTTACTACTAAGTATATGATAATTCTGATTATTAAAATTGATAATTATTTATGGCCCATTAATATATACATCGCATATGTAGTTTTCCAAAATAAAAGCATGGTAAAGCCTGCTACTTTGACAAAGTCGACAAAAAAAGAAACTTAAAATAAGGCTTGTAAAGCAACTTTCCTAGTAAAAAAAATTAGTTTGGAGATTAATATAATCAATGGATGAAGACACGGGGTCTCAGCGAAGTTCTGCTGTTCAATTTTGTTGATACAAGTTATCATTTCTTGTATCTCCGTGGCTTTTATTAAAAAAATCAATGTAACCTCAGCATAACCATGCACATATGACGTATAAAAATTATTGCCATATGAAAATATTTTGTTTGACATTTTGCCGCGATGACGTATGCTTTGGTGGATTTTTCTTTCATTTTCCTTTTTTTCCTTCTTTCCTTTCATATTCGAATCCACGTGGTACTATTAAACATATATAAGTTGTACAAACTTTGATTCCGGCGATTCTAATTACGCTAATTTGTGTATGAGGTGAGAGTATCTATGTTTCTCAACCTGCTGACTTCAACTTTATACCTTATTCCTTAATGATATATTGGATAAATTTGAATGAAAAAGCACACGATATGCAGCCGTACAGTTGCTTTAAGCTCAGATAAAAAAAACATTGTCCTCAAATTTACAGACATTTATATATATATATTTCTTAATCCAGTAGCTATTAAAATTTTTACAGAAATAAATATGCTTCTATATTTGGCGATTTACGTCCATTTTTAAAAATGGCTCTTAATTCGTTTGTGATTGTCAAATTCTGTGGTCCAAGATCCAAAAATATACCTTATATATCATTTCATCGATGCAAAGAATCTTACACTTTTACCAAAATGCGCAATTATTTGAAAAAATCTGATCTGATCAGGACTTTTCCCGAGAGAAAACGATCAACAAGATACATACAATGTATGTTGCTTCATTCCAACGAAATGTAATAGGGAATAAAATTTATTGAATAATTTATTTTATTGAATAATCGGAAGTCTGAACTTAAAATGCCCAATATATAAAACTAAATTACAACAAATTCCTTCTCACTATCTTATATTCATAAGTGTAAATTATAACTGAATTTTTCGTACTAACACTTGTCATTTGTTTCTTTGAAATTTATATTATACGAGACTAGCTGCATATTGAAATATAATGAATATAATCAATGCATGTACATGTATGTACGTTATCTTATTTCAATAGGCAGTTACAATGTCATGTAAGACCTGAACAGAGATTCTTTAATTCTTGATTTTGCAATGATATACTTTATCATGTAATTAACAATAACTGAGTGAACATTTTGAAGCAAATAAATACACAATTTTATTTATAAAAGTTGAAGTGTTTTCTCACATTTAATAGTATTGAAAAAAAATATATCAGAACAACCACAATCAATATATCTACTTTCTCTCATATTACATCTTAATGACTTTAAATGAATAAGTATAAGTATAAATTGTATTTGAAATCTGATTATCTTTTTAGATCTGTATGGGGAATCTATTTTAGAGTCGAAGCAATGTACATGTAAGTCTTACTTTCTAACATATAAAACATTGTCAATTGATATACACTTTTCTCTTTGATTTTGTCTTCTTCTGTCTGGAGTGAATGCAGAATCAGGCAAGCGTGGGGTATAAGAATAAGAATAAAATTTTTATGTTATATTTATTCACTGCCACAATTTTTTTCAATAAAAGATTTGAACATTAGCAACATTGATTTTAACAGTAGAATTATTGAATTTTATTCCAAAAGTGCTTTCAATGCCCTAGCTCTCCGTAACCTGCATAATTCCCGTGTGACATAATACTCACAGTATCTGTTTTACAGTGTTCAACATCAGAAGCAGTCCAGAATCGGTGAAGTGAATCATACCTAGAGAGATATAGTGGAATATCACATTTTATTCTGGACATCCTTAAAAATGCATCTAATCAAGAAATACACGTATCTTATATTATGTTATTTAATGGCACGAATAGCGTTTCTTCTGTAAAAATAGTATAACAAACGTTTCTATTGTCATTTTGCAATGGATGTCTTTTAGCATGTTTTTCACAAATGAGTGAACATTGGGAAACAAATAAAGAGAAAATTCTTTTTATATGAGTTGTGATTTCTAACATATCAAATTATTGGAATAATATATCATGACAGTCAAAAAAATCAATAAATATACATGTACTCACGTTACATTTTAATGACCTTAAATGTATTTACATACATGTATATAAATAGTACTTGAAATTTGATTAGATATTTTATCTATTTTAAAAGACTTTTAGGAGAAATCCATTTGAGAAGCAATGTATAGGTACACGTGAGTCGTACTTTCTTACATTTAAAATATTGCCATTGAATATACACATTCTTCTATTAATTTTACAGAATTTGAAGTTCATGACTTGTTTGTATTTTTTTTATTATTAAACAAGTTTATTAAATGACTGATGACTTTGCCATGTTTGGGTACATACATCAATATTTATACAGATTCCAGTTTTTGAAGCTGATCCTTGTAAGTTTCCTGCTAACTGGAGCGAATGCAGGATCAGGCACAAAAGATTTCCTAAGGAAATTCAATACGTATAATGAAGTGTGTCTTGGAATGGGCTTCAAGGGAAATAACTGCAAAAGAGGTGAAAGAGGTAATATGATTATCAAAAAACGAAGTCATGAGCAGGCAGGGGAGGGTCACTTATTTTCCAAACGTTACTTTTTATATTTGAAATACGTTCCCTGAAGTATGCTCCCTCCTTCCCATTCACCTTTAAAGTAAAGTCTTTCAGAGTAATTTGGTAATAATGTTATTCTAAAAATTAGACCCCTCCCTTATTACAAATCTTAAAATTAAAAGTAATTTTATTCATAATCTAATGAACAATTCTAAAGCTATATTGTATCTCATTTACAATCCAATATTTTGAAAAGTTCTGAGTTTAACGCAAATTGATCGTCTTAAAAAGATAAACTGTTAGTTTCAGATTGTCTGGGGAAAAAATAGATAACCTGTAAATAAACTGACATAAACATTCATATCCTATTTTTCTTTAAATAGATGTAATCTCATTTCATGCCCGGACTGCTAGTAATCTAAGCAACCTCGGAAATAATGCTGTAGTTGCATTTGGAAAAGTTACTGAAAATTCTGGATCCGCCTATAATGGTAAGACGGGGAAATTCACGGCACCTCAGGATGGGGTCTACTCATTTACATGGACCATTCTGACAACATCTGGGAAAATATTTAATACAAATATAGTTCTCAATGATAATAGTAAGATCCTTGGATACAACCATGTCGACGGAAGGAGTGGAAGTAATACTTATTTATCAGGATCCGCCACAGCCATTATAAAGATGAAGAAGAATGACAAGGTCTGGATAAAAACAAATGGAAAAGATGGGGAATACGCTTATGGTACTTGGTCCTCGTTTTCTGGTTTTAAATTGTCGTGATTTGTAATGGAATTATAAAATAAAAATTATATGCTTGGACTTTGCAGAAGTTTTTCTGGATGAGGAAAGATGAACCTATCATTTCTGATGCTAGTAAAAGATCAAAACCTAGACAGATTTGTTGATCATGTTTAAAACTTCCACAACAATAACAAATGAGGTCATGGTTATATAAAGGGTCAAGGTTAATAAATATTGATTAATTTAGAACACTGTACTTTTATTTTTATGTATCAGCAAATAAATTAATAAAAATACCTTCCATAATTATCAAAACTGAGCTATAAGCACTCATTTAATTGTGAAAATGAGGTCAAGGTAAATGGAAAAAAATAAGAAAATGCTGATGACGTTGAATAGCTCATACCAGTATGTATTTGCATATAAGGTTCGATGAAAACATTTTGAACTGTTTCTTTGAGACAAATAAATACTCATTTACGAAAATTGACATGAAGATCATAAGAAGGCTCAAAATCAAACAATGTTGATGCAGTTAAAAAGTTCTCATCAACATGTATCAGCATTTGAAATTAATATTGAAAATATCTTGAATAGTTTCTTTGAAATGGAACTAAAAACACAGCCACTGTGACAGAAGACCTATGAACAGAACATATTCATGGCACGAGAGGAAAAAAAACTAATAGCAGTATAGATTTATTACTTTGTCTTACTAATCAATATGATAAGCTGTACAGATAAATAAATGACAAATCAATTGTTTTTTAAATGAATTTACTAAAAATCACTCATAGTCAATGGTATATCAACATTTTATGTAAAAAAATTATTTGTACATGTAATTATATGAAAAATACATTCCACATGTATTTAATTTTTATAAATAAATACAGTTACATACAGATATATGTGTCTACCACATTCTGTGGTTAAA
The DNA here is from genome assembly GCF_032062105.1 of Saccostrea cuccullata. Lineage (NCBI taxonomy): Eukaryota > Metazoa > Mollusca > Bivalvia > Ostreida > Ostreidae > Saccostrea > Saccostrea cuccullata. Next base: position 94,037 of record NW_026919377.1, read on the forward strand.
GAAAGAAACATATCAACTATACACACATATCAAAGGATAATTTACACTGACTATGTTCATTAAAAGTCATTTGATATCAATTATATTGCACAGAAATCATTTAAGATTAAGATACTTGTTTGTTTTATCCCATAAAAATACAGAATATAGATCTAGATCACAGTCAGGCGTTATAGCATTAACATGTTCTGTAGTGAACAGATGAGTGTATATAAGACATTCTGGTCTCCATTTCTGAAGAGTTAATTCAAAGAGTAGTTGAACTGGTTTCCAAATCTGTCCCGTATTCTTTTGTAGGCAAGGTTATCCATCACGTTATTCACCCTTTTCAGAGCAGACCTGGAACATTATAATAAGATAAAATTAAATACAGATAAATAAGTTACAGATATTTGTTGCAAACACTCAACTCTGGAATCATCATTTTTCCTGAGGGTTCAATGATTTCTATGGTAGGATACTAGGAAATATCTGCATGGAATACATTCTTTGAAATTGTCCTTCACAGGGAGAAAGACCCTTGTCAGTGCATAAGTCCTCAGAAAAATGTCTCACAAATCACAAATTGAAACCCCATAATTCAAATATTCCACAATTGCATGCAAAGCAAAACAGTTGCATGTGAAATGAATAGAACCATGAATTCATATCTCCCACAATATTTTTTCTTTAAAATTAAAGTTTCTCCTTCAATTTTGAAAACAATAGAAATCAAACTTCCTCAAATGACAACCCCCCTTTACATTTTACAGTGTTCTCTTAATATTCAATAAAAGAACTAGATATATCAGTTGATTAAGTAAAATTTTAAACATAAAACCATAATGATCTGTATTAAACTATACTTACTTATTGAGGACTCTTTTCTCTAGTCTTGTCCGGGACGTGTTTTCCACAATGTTGATGTCCGTTAGGTTAGGATATTTGGGTTCTTTCTTTTTCTTTCCTTTCCCCTTCCCTTTACCTTTTTTAGAACCTAAGTCTACCCCTAGAGCGGCCTCAATATCAGCCTGTAGTTCTGGATCCTGCCAGTCACTCACTCCCTCTACAGGTAAAGTCAAGGAATTTATGAATAAATTTTAACATTCAGAGACAAGAAGTACAGAAAAACATGCTTATACAGGTAGCAAACACCCTCAATGATGAATTCAATTGATGCTGTATACACATGCATGCATAATAAGGTAATTCATAACAAAGTCATATCATTCATCCCTGACTCTTCAATGTTAGTGCCTTTTACTATATTCATTAATAGTTTTTAGGTATGAAGAAGAGATACATGTATTATTATGATATAAAAAAAATTGTATACTCTCAATAGTTTACAAAGGAAGGAATTCTAAAGTAAAGGTCTGACAAACATACCCTCTAGTAAACCCTGAGAACTGGTGGATGGCTTGTCTTGATTTCTCTCATTACCTTTTAATTACATTGTGAATTTAATGGATACACATGTATGCGACTCCATACTCGTCTCTGGCAATAATTTTACCATGGAAAGGACACTGTAGATTACAAAAGATTTGCATGTAGATTGTATAAAAAAATCAATAAGAGTTGCTACATAGGAATGGAACTTAATCTATAAGCTAGTAAATTTGTTATATATTTTTTTAAACTTCATTTCTAAAATATAGCACTCACGATTTTAAATTATGCATACAAAAATAAGAATGATTTCATATCTAGTGATATACTGCGAAATCACAAAATTTTGTTGGAGTTTAATTTTTCGTTGTTTTCAAGGACAAGACCCACGAATTCATGTCCACCACAAAATGTAAAATGTAACGTACATAAGTACTCATTAATTCTTGAACCACGGAATAACATACCCACAAACCAAGAGATTTTCCTCAAACCACGAAAATTTTACCCCATGAAAATATGTGATTTTACAGTTTATGGGAACATCAAGGACATAGCCGAAATGTTTTGTGCAGGATTTACTGTCAGTTAAAAGTATGAAAAAAAACATAATACACATGTAATAAAAATGTATTGTTAAATATTCCGTACTGTCACCTGTCTAATTAAAATTAGATGTTTGATATTCATTACACCAAGTATTAAAGTGTAGTAATTATGTGAACAGATTTAACATCTGATTTTCATAAGACTGTTACTTAATGGGAGAAAATAGATCACAGTAGCAGACCTATACTAAAATGTATCAATGTGTACAAGTGAATTTTTAAAAACTTGACAAACTATTTGGCTATCCATAAAAAACACACAAACTTCCATTGGGAAATGTTGAGTTCTACACTTCCATTTCAATTTAAAAATTGAACAAAAGGAATAGCCCTCTTGGTCAGTTCACCAATGCTGCTCTGAAATTTCAAAACAAAGTCAGAATAAATCTTTTATCATTTACATTGGTGTTAACTTTTGAATGAGAGAAGATAGGGATTTCATGATTTACAAAGTACATGTACATTATCTATGACAACATTTTTCAGAAAGGTATATCATTTTTGATTTCAGGACTTTATATTTTTTCAGTAAAAGCATTTTAACAGCATTAATATTAAATTTTAATCATAACATGCTTTCAATGCCCTGTCCATAACTTGTGTAATATCAGTTATACTCACATTATCAGTTTTACAGTGTTCAACATCAGAAGCAGTCCAGAATCGGTGAAGTGAATCATACCTATAAAGATGCAGAGGAACATCACTCATTTTTAAACTAAAAATCTTCCATTTCTGGAAATGACTTAATTTTTATGTGCCCAGATCGATAGATCCAGGGCGTATATTGTTTTTGTCCTGTCTGTTTGTCTGCAAACTTTAACCTTCGCCATAACTTTGAACCATGAGAGACAGAGACTTCATATTTGGTATGCATACTATATGAAGCTCTTTTGACACCAAGGTCAATGACCTTGTGACCTTGACTGCGACCTATATGCTAAAATAGTTTTTTCCTGCAAACTTTAACCTTCGCCGTAACTTTTGAACCATTAAAGATAGAGACTTCATATTTAGTGTACATACTCCACTCATGAAGCTCTTCCAAATGACACCAAGGTCAATGACCTTGTGACCTTGGTTGTTACCTATATGCTAAAAATAGCTTTTTTTAAACTTTCACCATAACTTTTGATACATAGGAGATAGAGAGTTCATATTTGGTTTTAATACTCCTCTTATTAAGCTCTTTCAAGAGACACCAAAGTCAATGACCTTGAAAACTTGACTGTGACCTATATGCTAAAAATAGCTTTTTTGAACTTTAACCATAACTTTTGAACCACGAGAGATAAAGACTTCATATTTTGTATACATACTCCACTAATCAAGTTCTTTCAAATGAAAATAAGGTCAATGACCTTGAGACCTTGACTGTGACCTATATGCTAAAAATAGTGTTTTTCGAACTTTGCTGCTGCGGGGCGCATAGTGTTTCACAAACACATCTTGATAATAAATGTACTAAATTATGGTATTGACTTGTTATTTTAATTAAGCATTCAGTAAGAAACATTGCTGAGAGAGGTAACTTACTTGACAATCTCTGGAGCCTGGATCTTATCTGGATTTTCCCAGTGTTCCAGATCCACTCCAAATGGAACCAGGGGAGCACTGCTCAGCAACTTGTCCTTACGACTGGAGGTGTTCTTCGTGCCTTTAGCTGTGGATGTGCTACCTGTAGCTGGTTCGGTGTTGCTGTTAAGTGAAATTGAGATGAAAAATAAACATCTTCCATGATACAAAAAGACTATAATGTTTTCAAACTATGGCCATAACCCCCTCCCACAACTGAAAAAAGAAGAGAAAAATCATTTCCTAGAATATCAGTGTGATACATTTTATACATGTGTGAACTTTCCGTAATATGAACTTTAATTGAAAGCCATGATGAACCATATTACATATTACTTACTAAACAAACAAATGAACAAACCCATACATATACATAGCGATAACTAACAACATATAATGTTTTGAGGTAAGATCACTAGACACCAACAAAGCACCTTTTACTCTCAGCCTCAGCTTTGATTTTCTTGAGGTTGGCGATCATGGCTGTGGGATCTTTCTCATCATGCTCCAGTAACTCATTCTGAATGCTCCAGGAGGCCTTCACAAATGTCCGCTTGGCCCCAATACCTGAGGTGCTGGGTTTGATTGATGCACTGGTAACTGTGGCTGCTGGCTTCTTGGAGGAAGAAGTGGGTTTCTTGCTTGTGGAGGCGGACCCAGATGCTACGTTAATAATAAATACATGCACATATCAATGACATAAAGTTCAATACTGTAGATCACTTAATTTTCGCGAGACCTTATTTTCGCGAGATAGTCATCGACTCTTTATTAGCGAGACCCAATTTTCACGAATTTTTGACTGTATAAAAGAATACTTTTCGAGAATGAAATAAAATGTGTAATTACGCCAAAATTAAGTTCTCGCAAATAAAACGTGATTTACAGTAATATGTTTTGGTACATATTCAGTGTACACTACAGATATACTCAAACGTGTCATTTCTTCTATGAATTGTATCTGTGAACCACACAGTCATGTTCATCATTTTGTTATAATACTAACTAAGACATTATTTGAACATCTTACCTGAATCTTTCTTGAGAAGTTCAGGAACGTCTGCTTCAAATCCTTCTTTCTCTGGCACGTCTTCAAACTCATCATCAGAGTCATCTAAAATAAATCCTTATAATCATCACATCATAATCATCAGGTTCATATCTGTTTATGAATACTGTTAAAATAAATAAATTGGCTCAAAATTTAGCATAATCTTTCTCATTAAGTAATTATCATAATAATGAATTAGCATACTTCTACAGTAATGTATTTGTTTAAATCATACACATACATTAGCATTTCTTGAATTAGTAAACAACAATCTGCACAAAGGTACTAAAGTATAGTTTATACATTTACAGCAGGTATTTAGAGAAATAAAGTATATAAACACTTTACCATCTCCATTTTTGGTTTGCTCCTCTAGGGGTATCACTTTCAGATCATAAAACTGAGTCTTCGTTTGCTGAAGCTGAGATTTGAGGTCAATGACTCTTTTTATGTCTTCCTCTTTACCTCCATGTTTTGACAGTATCTGAATCAATATTAAAGGAAAATGCACTGTGTACCAGCCATATCTCAGCAGGATTTGGCTTTCCTTATCAAATCTAATGGCAAGTTTGTTACATGTATACGTGAAACTTTTATATGATTTTAACTGTATCTATATGATTCATAACTTACCTGTACCCAGCGTGTGACACTGGGTTAGTGTTTAGTACTGATCAGTCGGTAGTGGTCCTTTAGTGAGTTATAACTTACCTGTAGCCAGTGTGTGACACTAGGCTGGTGTTTAGTACTGATCAGTCTGTAGTGGTCCTTTAGTGAGTTATAACTTACCTGTAGCCAGTGTGTGACACTAGGCTGGTGTTTAACTGAAGTAGTGGTCCTTTAGTGAGTTATAACTTACCTGTAGCCAGTGTGTGACACTAGGCTGGTGTTTAGTACTGATCAGTCAGTAGTGGTCCTTTAGTGAGTTATAACTTACCTGTAGCCAGCGTGTGACACTAGGCTGGTGTTTAGTACTGATCAGTCGGTAGTGGTCCTTTGGTGATTTATAACTTACCTGTAGCCAGGTGTGACACTAGGCTGGTGTTTAGTACTGATCAGTCGGTAGTGGTCCTTTAGTGAGTTATAACTTACCTGTAGCCAGCGTGTGACACTAGGCTGGTGTTTAGTACTGATCAGTCGGTAGTGGTCCTTTAGTGAGTTATAACTTACCTGTAGCCAGCGTGTGACACTAGGCTGGTGTTTAGTACTGATCAGTCTGTAGTGGTCCTTTGGTGATTTATAACTTACCTGTAGCCAGCGTGTGACACTAGGCTGGTGTTTAGTACTGATCAGTCTGTAGTGGTCCTTTAGTGAGTTATAACTTACCTGTAGCCAGGTGTGACACTAGGCTGGTGTTTAGTACTGATCAGTCTGTAGTGGTCCTTTAGTGAGTTATAACTTACCTGTAGCCAGCGTGTGACACTAGGTTGGTGTTTAGTACTGATCAGTCGGTAGTGGTCCTTTAGTGAGTTATAACTTACCTGTAGCCAGCGTGTGACTCTAGGCTGGTGTTTAGTACTGATCAGTCGGTAGTGGTCCTTTAGTGAGTTATAACTTACCTGTAGCCAGCGTGTGACACTGGGCTGGTGTTTAGTACTGATCAGTCGGTAGTGGTCCTTTAGCGTGGTTAACAGAGGTAGATTGTCCTCGTTCTCCTCCAGTTTTACCGGACCACTCTGTATGTCTATAGCTATACTGTACTGGTGGTTCCTTAGGCCGTGCTCCTGTACAAACTCTCCCACCTCCTCCAAGTTATCATCGTCAGAATCATTGGAATCCTCGTCATCAGATGATTCTCTTCCAGCCTGATCCTCTGTGTCAGATTTTTCCACTGTTTGAGAATCACTATCTTTCCCTTCCATACTTGTTTCATTCCTGAGATTATCTTGGACACTTTGTGGTTCATTTTCAATGTTTTCTCCAGAGTCTTGATTTTTGTTGATTTTTGTATTTAACTCGTTTCCTGATTTATCCTTCATCTTACATTTCACCTCTGTATCAGTCCTAAGCTGATTTAAATGTTTGCCTACAACATTGTCTGAATCCTTTCTGTTTTTTAAGCATTCTTCACAATCCCTGTAGGTAGATGTCACATCAGTATTTCCACAATGTCCACACTTCTGTGTATGGGTCTTTATTTTTTCCTGGTTTTCTGAAGTAGAGGAGCAAGCCTTGGTTTCTTTATCAGTTTTATCTGATTCAATCCCCAGGAAGAAGTCTTCGGGGGTAGGGAGAAGTATGGCAAAACAGTTTTCCACTTCTGTGAGACAGGTCTTGATATCGGGTAAAGTTTCTGTAAGAACAAGTGAAAAAATTTAACAAAAACAGATCATGTGACAGTACTTTTTTATCATAATTAATATGATAACATGTTTGAGTAATTCCATATTTTCTTTTACTTGTACATGTTTATGATTATGAATGTGTTTTATACATTGAAAATGAAATAAAAGGGAAATAATCTTGTGTCTGAAAACAGAATAATTTAAGATTTTTAGATTTTAACTCAGAAAGATCTTTGTTCCTCCAAAAACAGTAAATATAGAAAGTATGAAGTAAATACCGGTCAGTGCAAAAGTTTTACTGCTTTTCCCTGAGGATTTTGTTAACTCTGCAGTCTTGATTGTTCTAATTACCTTCAACTTCTGAGGACTTTATTAACTCTGCCCTGGTTAATTCTCTTTACCTTCGATGTCCCTGAGGACTTTGTTTATTCTGTCCTGGTTAATTCTCTGTTGTCTTTCGGCTCGCTCCCTCTCTCTTCTTTGTTCTGCTTCACCCCTCGCTCTAATTCCATTGAAATCTACCTGTATCACACAAATATAATGTACCTCATAAATATCATCAAATTTTCAAGACACCTTATTTTTGAAAGAAAGTAAAAAGTTATAAGCAAGATGTAATTTTCATGAATGTTAGATACTGTAATACAATATGACCTTTGATTGATAAAATATATGAAAAATGAAAATTTTGTGAGCTAACAGTTTTTTGTAATTGTGTGCATTTAAAGTTCTTGCGAATAAATAAGTGATGAATACATGTAGCATTTAATTAGCCACCTGTCTTGAATGAAATTAATATTTTCATTGAACAAATTTCTGAATACTAAATGTTAACTTGAAGAAGGATATTTGCAAAGTTTGTTTGCTCATGTCATGGTTTATTTTGGATATCTCTTATGTACTTGATACAAACCTTTTTGCATTTCTGTAGAAAGTTAAACCCGAGGGACAATTTCTTGTAAGCCTCTCCAAACTTATCATTCCACTGCTGGATGGCCCTGAGAGCTGAGGTTTTCAATGTGTTGGCCGCAGCTTTAGGTGGAGGTAGTGGTTGATCAAAGTCAATCTCTACAAACATCACAAATATTGATATTTCTTCTTCATAAAGTCATCAAACCAATAATTCATTTATTAATGCATAAAATTTGTAAGCTGTGTTTTAAATTTAAAATGCTATTCATGCAAGTTCTGACTCTTTCAATTGTCATTTCATAAAAAAAAATATCTATGTACGAATTTAAAATGCCATTCATGCAAGTTCTGACTCTTTCAATTGTCATTTCATAAAAAAAATATCTATGTACGAATGTACATTTGCGAAAAAACATGTATGAAAAAACAGTTACACAACAAATAGACTTACCGACTGTTAGTTCCAGGTAAGTTTGTAAGTCTGACAGTAGTAACTCCCTGAATGCATGTGACCGATTAAAGAGTTCATCTATCATCTGGAATGCAGACAGTCTTATTTCCGAGTGTTCTTTCTCCAGTTGGGTCATCAGCATATGATAAGCTTCTTTGACGTACATATCTGACTTTCTGCAATAAAGTTTCATGGTAAACATTTCGAAGTGCCTAAAGAACAAATTCAGTGAAAGTGTTGACTTTCATTAGGTATCACATGGTTAAAATATGTCACATTAATCTGTCAAACAGTGATATACATGTACACTTTTAAATCATATGAAACAGATATTTTGCATGTATGTCTTACACTCTGCAACCACAAGAAATTTAAAGTGAAAAAATAATTGTCACTTTAAAATAAATACATGTACTTCAACATTGATCATGCTGACACTCAGTTTAACAATTAAATAGAAAGTGAATACAGCTAATTTAATACTAACTTGCAGATACTTTTGAATTTTTTCATGGTGTTTGCATTAAGTACTGGTTTGCCACTTGTTGTCAGCTGTTCCACACATTGCTGCATCTCCTGTCTCAGCTTGTGGTCCAGGCATTCTGAATCTGACGACTCTGCCATGTTCTGAAAGAGTTTAGTCGAAAGTAGATAATTATATATAGTAATTAAAAATTGATTTCAAATTTTCCATCTAGTGAATGCTGCAAATTGATGCATTTTATTCTTTCACAACAAAAATTTTATATGATTATGATGGAAAGTGACTGGTGGTATAAAATTTATCATGAAGAATTAATTCTAACAACACATGCAAAGATCTAGGGAGGGGATCGTTTTTTTTTTCCTTGTCAAGAAATTTCTGGGTTGGATTTTTTTTGGAATGGGATGCCCCCCCCCCCCCCCAGTTAAAAAGTGTAAGTTAAGAGAATTAAGGGTTTTGATGGTAGGCCTATATCCATTAATATAGACAAATTTCACATTTCTAAGAGTTATATCCCGTTGTCGGCATAACGCATTTTTTCCACTTTGTTCTTTATAAGTTACCTGGCTGTAACTTAATATTTAATCATCAAACATTTTTGGACAATTTTGATCTGTACCTGTATTGCCAGAGTATGGGGCAACATGAAAAACATAATGAACATATTCATATAAATTTCATTTCTAAGATACTGACCCAAAAAGTTGGTCAAGTGCCTCACGCCAGTTGACCCTATATTGACCCCGGAAAAGGGAATAACTTTTGTAAATGTGAAAGTCGTCTATTAAAATAAATATGGTCGAGGGTCCTATAGTCGTGCATGCCCAGTAGTCGTGCACCATTTTGTTTGTTGTCAAAAGTTGGTCACGTGCTATGATATTACGTCATAAACATCTGATTTTCAAAGAAGAGAGAAGGAATCAAGTGCCTATTCCAAAACAAAAAGTTAAATATGCGGAGGAAACATTCATTAATTAATCAAATAAACATAAGCATCAATAAAGCTGCCATTTTCCTTATACTCTTTTTTAAGTTTCTGAATATATACTCTACCTGCACGGAAGCGCCAGCTATGGACGCGGCAAGCACATGGCTAATTAGCATAATCATACGTGATGGTCGCTGGGTATTTTATTTTTTTCCTTTTGTCAATAATCTCAAAAGGTGACTTCATAAAAATGCTATATTCCTTATACTGAAATACGTAATTATTACATAGGAATACGTGTAAATAAGAAGTGATGAAAAACTTTTGACTTATTTTAGAAAAAAACAATCGTAAACCTAATTAAATCAAATAAATTCTAAAAATTATTGAATTAATCCTTGAAGAATAAAATTTTTGTCACCTGAAATTTGTTTTTATTTTGTTTTCATTTTTCTTGGCCAAATATTTGCAGCTACATTCGAGCGCACGACTGCTGGTCCAAAACAAATATGGCCTACGTAAACCTAAACCCCCATATTAAATATTATAAAGCACTTAGAAATATTCTTAATAACAAGAAAATTAGACAATTACACGGTAAGTTAAAATATCAGATGAAATAACCAAAAGTTTCGTTTAAATTGTACTTAGCACTGATACTCTCTTAAGAGCACGACTACTGGGCACTCAAGGGTACAACCTACATACATCTGCATTAATTGGTGAATCAGTTCAATCAAATAAGGCTAAGCGTTCCCGTAAACCCATAAAATCTAAGATTTTTTTAAAGAAGAAGAAGAAAAAGACAGTCTTATTACGCTTATTATTTTTCAAATATTTATTTGATAGTAAATAGAATAAAAATAATTAAAATTAAAAATATCTATTTCATTATCAGGTATAAAAATGGATATAAGACGAGGAAACCAGAATACATCTAAAACCAGTCAGATTTTAATATCGTTATAATTTTTCTGTAACATCAGAAGAAAACATTACCGCTTTCTTCAATCTTCCTGCATTCACTTGATCGATGTCATCTTGTTATGAAATATTTTTTTCCCTAAATCCACAAATCAAGCAGGAAGTAACTATGAGAAGGAAGGAGTGGAAACCGAGACGGGACAGCATGATAGTTCCGAATTTATTCTTGTTTTACTTTCACTGTTTCAGATTGAATTATCGTAAATTTATTTATTTTGTTCTATCGTTATAAGTTATCAGAAATCATTTTAACCTTAATATCCGTATAGTGATAGCAAGGTAGGAATGGGGTTTTATCATGTTTATTCATTATTGCTTTTAATTAAAGCCATATATGGCGTAACTGATCCAAAAAATATATTTTTGAAAAATACAAAATTAAGTAAAGAAATATTTTTGATACATTTAAATTAAAGCTTTTCATACAATTCTGAACACGGAGAACACCTCGTTTCATCTAACAATACGATTTTATCTTCTCTGTAATGTGTTATTTAAATCTTTTGTATTTTCTTCCGAGTCGGAGAAAATTCCGAGAATCCAAATTAAATTGTGATATCTTTATAATGCAATTGATTTAGATTTTGTAATTTACGGAAAAGTTCTATCTTTATATAAAGTAATGATACAAATAATAAGTTCTTATAATTTTAGTCCAATAATTTTTATTGTACATACGCCATATATGGTTTTAATATTTTAATATAGGGTGGGTATTTTCCGAATTTTCTCGCTACTGCTGTGACAGCATTATTTATTATTATACTTCTGTTAAAATGTTTCCTATATAAAGTTCAGACGGTAAAATAACTATTCTTCATAGTCTGAAAATTTCCCCCCATAGAAAGCTATACCCCAGGGGTATAGTTTTTGCTACCCACCCCTCGGAAAGTTTTCATGCAATGTTTGACGCCAATTTTAATTTCCAGCGTTAAATCTTTAGCCTGATGATGTCATAATGACTTCAGTAGCATTGTGACGTCATCAGGATTTCAGCTCATTCTTGCAGTATTATCTAACACCAAAGAAAATTCAAACCTAAGAAATTATAATATACATCAGTATAATAAAACACTTATCCACTGGTTGTGAGTGGGATAGCTCTTTTATCAAACCCTTGACAGGAACTATTCCCCTCGGGCAAGCCCTCGGGGAATAGTTCCCTGTCGCGGGTTTAATAAAAGAGCTATCCCACTAACAACCATTGGATAAGTGTATAATAGTCTTATACATGTAATATATTTTAAGCTTTAGTGATGAAAGTCCAAGAGCGTCGATTGTTTTTCCATGATTATTTTTTTAACTTTACTTATTTCTTATTCTCAAAAAGTGGCCCCTATTGCCTTTTTACATGTTTAATATTATTATACTATCCATGGTGTATTGTATTTTCGACCTATTTAATTTTATACTTTATTAAATCTGAAAAAGTAAGGGCCTGTTATATGGGTAATGTTTAAAGTTTTTTTCAGACAACATGTCCAAGAACGAATTCAAGGTCGATATCGACGATATCGACAATATTAAGTCGATATCGTATCGATATCGATCGTGATGAGCACTATTAATTTGAAATATTTGGTACCATATATATGAGACTTTGTGCAATGTCGATGTCGTCGATATCGACAATACCATGACGATATCGTATCTATATCGATGAAATAAAATTATGATAAGGAAAGGGTTAATGGTTTTATTAGTTTGGATTACGCTTAGAGTAAGATGTTGGGTGAGGGTGAAAGTTGCTAAATATGTTTTAACAATCATGATTCGATATCGATACGATATCGTCGATATCGACGATATCGACAGTAGGGTAAATTTATTAATCAGAAAGTAAATATGCAAAAGCATTGCATGAACTAATTGTCATGGGATATGTTAATTTAAAATATATATGAAGATTTTGTATTAGGGTGAAGGTTGGTTATGTAATATGTTTTAACAATCATGATTCGATATCTATACGATATCGTCAATATCGACGATATCGATGGCAGGTACAATCTTCGTAAAAGTAAAGTAATTAAACATAAATACACATACAAAGTAACAGGGACGGTATTTACAAAGGGCTGAGCAAATATGATTCGATATCGAAGCGACATCGTCGATATCGACTCTATAGGAAAATTCTAATAAAAGATAGTTTTTAAGTAACACAATGTTACAAACAAAATGCTAGAATTCTAGATGGAAACCATAATTCTTTAAACAATCCTGATTCGATATCGACACGATATCTTGGATATTGACAGTAAAAAAAAACTTTTCAAAACAAAAAGTATTGTAATAAGCACACAAAAATAGAGAAATATTATAGTAAACTATAAAAAGTAATGTGTCGATATCGTAACTACATCGTGTCTTGGACCAGAATTACAGACAGATCGACAGACAGACAGGGCAAAAAACTATGTACACATTGTACCCCCAAATCTTTAATTTGATAACAGGGGACTTAAAAAAATGTTGGTGCTCACAGAAATATCTTGAGAATAAGAACTATGTGGAAATATGAAAGCAATAGCATGCCACTACCAACTGTTCAAATGTTTAATGGCCAAGGTTTAAGTGTTTCTAAAGTAGCTATGTCAAAACAAAGGTCAACGGGTCAAATTGAATGATGCCCATGGAAAGATCTTGTCACAAGGATTGCATTTGTGAGACATGAAAGCCTTGAAGCACCAAACACTTAAAAGTTTGGGAGCAAGTCGAAGTTTTTCAAAAGTATATAGATTATTTAAACTTCAATGTCAAGGATAAATGATCATAACTGTTTTTACCATAGGAAAGGTCTTTAAATGTTACAAGGGAATATCCCTGTGAAATACTAGTTATAAAGCCTTTAAGCCTTAGATGTTCCAAAGCAATATGCAAGGTTCAAGTTTTCAAAAGTAGGTTAAACTTAAAGGTCAAGGTCAAAGGATAAAAATTTTGGTACATATGGGAAGATCTTGCCTTAAAGATTACGCTTATGAGGCATGAAAGCCCTAGCACCAAACATTCAAAAGTTATGGCCAAGGTTATTAAACTTTGGTAAAATTTGCAAAATAGGGTCAAACTTCAAGGTCAAGTGATGATATATATTGGTATCCAGAGAAATGTCTTGTCACAAGAATAATATATTTGAAATATGAAAGTCCTTAACAAAGTTTTTAGGCTACTATATTTTATACACTTCTGTGTGATTGTGCAATATCCACAAAGGCACACACCATGCACAAATCATAAGATTACACTCCGAGTATGATCTGTCATTTATTTTTAGGCTGGTTTACAGCTGTTGAAGTAAAATGAGTGAGATAGCCCAGTACAATGAAATCTCTAAATCTTACGACTCCACGCGGGAAGCTGCAGATTAGTCCACATTCTTAAAAGTCTGATGGAAAACTTCATAGGAAAAAGTATCAAGGTAAAAATGGACCAAGGTCATATGTTAATTGCTGTATAAAAACTTACTTTTTTGCCTCTGTTCTTCTGTCCAAAAAATATAAAAATAGGTATGTCACAGATAAAACTTGTATGATTTTGGAAATTTGCATCAAACATGTCAAATTGAATGGATCGAATTGATTTCGAATATTTTTAGCTCACCTGAGCCGAAGGCTCAAGTGAGCTTTTCTGATCACATTTTGTCCGTCGTCCGTCCGTCTGTCTGTCTAGCTGTCTGTCCGTCTGTAAACTTTTCACATTTTCGACTTCTTCTCAAGAACCACTGGGCCAATTTTGACCATACTTGGTACAAAGCATCCTTGGGTGAAGGGTAATTTAAATTGTTAAAATGAAGGGCAAAGTTCCTTCACAAGGGGAGATAATCAAGAAAAGACAAAAATAGGGTGGGGTCATTAAAAAATCTTCTTCTCAAGAACCACTGTGCCAGAAAAGCTGAAACTTATGTACAAGTATCCTGGGGTTGTGTAGATTCTAAATTGTTCAAATCATGACCCCTGGGGGTAGGGCAGGGCCACAATGGGGAATCAAAGTTTTACATAGAAATATTTAGGAAAAATGTTTGAAAATCTTCTTCTCAAGAACCACTGGGCCAGAAAAGCTGAAACTTATGTGCACATGCATGGAAGCATCCTGGGGTAGTGTAGATTTCAAAATGTCTAAATTATGATCAGTGGGGTAGGGTGAGGACGCAATATGTATTAGGGGGAAATCTGGGAAAGAACAGAATGGTCAAAGCTTCTCAGGTGAGCGATGTGGCCCATGGGCCTCTTGTTTTAATTGTGACCCATTGAGGTTATCCGATCCTCAGCCAGGAAGGATAACTCCAAAAATTAATATTTAATTTGAAATGCATCAAATGAAGCTTGAAAATTTAATTTTTCCATGCAACAATTTTCATTTTAATCAGCTTTGTAAGATTCAAGGTTTTTGGAAGTCTTAGAAAAGGTCTTATAAAAAATGACATTTGTACCCTATAAAAGGAAAAAAATTAATACAGTTTTGGAGGGATACTTATCGTTTTTTAACCTAAAATATATTTGTTGATCAATTTGCAATTAGAAAATACATTCCTTAGATTCCAATTCGCTTTTTCTGCAAAAATATTGGAGATTTGACAATTGTTCCCATATCATATAATATGATTAACTTTAATCTTTAACTTTAAAGAAATACTGTGGATAAATTTACATTGGTTTGTGGATTCAGAGATACTTTTATGAGTATTTTTGATTACTTAACTGCTAATTTTATCAACCTGAGGATCGGACTACCTAATTAATCTGTTAGACCTGTGACATGAAGATGCCTACATATATATTCAAGGTCATTTTTTATAAGACAACATAAATGGGTAATGAATTAAAAGATGAACACTAAAATTATTTTGAAATTACAACTGGGCCTCAGGTGAGTATTGTGGACCATGGGCCTCATGTAATCTTCAATTAAATTTGTCATTCTTTTTTTATTAAAATTTAGGACATGGATATAATTGACATTGGGTGTGGAACGGGTAACTACTCGAAATATTTCCTCCAATTTGAGCCACGTAGCTTGGTGTTGATGGATGCCAGTGAGGGAATGATTAGTAAGGCAAAAGACAAGCTGTCCCCTACCCCTCCCCAAACCAGCCTGTCCTTCAAACAAGTGGTTCTGCCAGAGATGCCCTACGATGCCAGTTCTTTTGATGCTGCAATGATTAATCTGGTATGTCACTGTGTGATTGCTATTTGAAAATAAAATTGTTGATGCACTTTAAGTTTGTGCACAGGCAATAATTGTTTCATAAACAAGGAATGCCCACTTACTTTTACCACACAAGTAGGGGTAGGGGCTATATGTAAAACAAGTGCTGTGACTTTATGGTTGAAGTTAAAACCACATTTTAAGTTAAATACTTATCTGCTCTGTCTTATATAAACCCATTTATAGTATGTACATATACATTTAGATTAAAAATGTAACACAAAGCTGTTCAATGTCCTTTGTAGGTTTTGCATCATTTAGAAAAAATCCTGATGGAAAATCTTTTCCAAAGGTAGCTCAATCTTTGAAGGAGGCATATCGGATCCTGAAGCCCGGAGGGGTGTTAACCATTATTTCTGTGACCCCCGAACAATTAGATGGAAACTGGTTCTCTAAACTGGTCCCTCAGAACACCGAGCGCTGACACAAAAGGTTGCCGACTCACAAGCAAATGAAGGGAATTCTAGAGGAGTCGGGGTTTAAACTTGTGTCCGCTCATTCAACTTTGATGGCATCCTATCATCCAGATCATGGTAACATTGAGGGTCCTTTGGATAAATCCTGGAGGGACAGTATATCGTTCTGGGGAACTTGTACGGAGTCAGAAATTCAGGACATGATACGAAATGTCATACAAATGAAAAATGAAGGAACACTTCAAGAATTTTATGAAAAACATGAGAAAATTCATATTTTTGGGGCATTAGAAATTTTAGCAGCTAAGAAAGAAGTCTAGTAAAGAATTTCAAGATTATACATTAAAACTTCTCTAATCTTGATGTTGTGAATTCCAACATCTTGTATATGATCTATTCAGTAAATTGCATTGTTTTAAATTTTTCAAATCTCTTTCTCTACAATTTCATTTATTTAAATATTGTTTAAAAACAAATACTGTACATCACTAAATTTTCGCGACACTTTATTTCCATGAGATAGTCATTGACTCTTGATTAGCGAGACTTTTTCACGAATTGTGATTTTTGCACTATATAATCTTTAGGAATGCTATTATACGCAAGAATTTAAGAGAAGTGTGTGCTTTGAAGAAACAAAAAATTCAGATTAAAATTTTTAACTGTAATCAGGGATCAAGTTGTATGGTTGTCTGATTGGCTGGGATACATTCTAAGTGATTAGTAAATGACTTTTTAAAATATCTTAATCCACACTTATTGCAAGAATTGCAAACTTAACAAAGATCTACCATTATGAACAATGCATCAGTTTTCAGAGAATGCTGGAGACATTTGTGTTCCATACATATACTACTATCTTCATGTACTTTACTTGACCCAATATTTGGAAAGTTTACTCATTTCATATATATCTTAAGCTCATTGAGTGATAATGCAGTCAATATCTAGTAATTTTTCAAATATTAAATGATTAATTTGAATATGGTGCTTTATACTTTGTTGTTTTTTCTGATTAAAGATAAAAAATTCATCTTGTGTCAGACTGATTCAATAGGAATACATTGTATATTGATCACACCTGTGGTCATGATAGTCAAGATTGAAATTTATATGACTCTCCTTGGAGAGAAAAGAAAACAATTCTAAAAATTTAAGTGTCCATTTCATTTATTGAATGTACATGGCAACATAACTTCAAAATATTAGGCCAACATGCAACAAAGCCTAAGACGTCCTCATCCCCAAAGTACCCCCACTGTGACCCCCGAGCCAGCCCCCCCTAGTGTCCCCCATAACACAGAGCGGGCCCTCTAGACCCGGTAGCAGTAGCAGTGAGTATATATATTAATAACCCTTTATCTACATGTCATGTCAAACAATATCTTTCATGCACAAAAACAAATCTAACACACTTATACACATTGTCAATACAGCAGCATTAAATAATTAACATCAGACACCAAAAGATCTGCCCTTCAATGCCTTGTATATTAATTTTATGTCACAAAACAATACACAATGCAGTCCATCTATGTATAAATTGATTCAATTAATTTTTATTAACACAGTGTCCAGAAAGGTGTGATTGACATAAACAATGCAACATTGTGCTTTGCATAGTCTCATTAAAACAGCGCAATAAAAAAAGGGAAAAATAAATAAAAACAATGGCTTTAACAAATGAGAAACATTCAACAATCTCTAAAAGCCACGTAGGCTGTGACATAGACGTATATTTCATAGGAAATATTATTAGATCAATTAACAAGTGCAAGTAAAATAGGAAATTTAAGGTCACCACAGTTTAAAACAAGATATCGAGAGGTTCAATCTATGACAGTACCAGTAAAATTTCATTGATATCAAGTAATACATTTTATTTTTAAAGTTTTCCCCAAAATTGACATATTTTATCTTATTCATAAAGATTTGAAATGAATCTTACCTTTTGACATTTGAAAATATTTGTCTAATAGAAGTTACTGATTTTTAACATGAAAATTTCAGATTTCTAGGAAAATAATCTGCTAGAATAATTTATCAAATTTCATTTCATAAGAGTTTGGTATAACACTGACAAGCAAACATCAAATATTCAAAGCCCAACACTAAACTGGTCTTGATGCATTGAAGGTGTGTCTATCGTTTAGCTGCACCCCAATCCCGACTTCTTCTTGGCAAAGATGTCCTTCAAGTTCATGTTCACTTGTAGTTTCTCCCTCTTCACTGGTGTATTGTTCAAACAAAACCTGCATTGAAAGCAAATAAAATCACTGAAGGAGTTAAAACCATCAGAATGTACAGGTATAAATACACTTGTAATTAGTGAAAATTGAAATATGATAGTGAAGGGAAAAAGTAATTATACATGAAAGTATTAATTCACAAGACAATAATTTATTCCAAAAAGATTAAGCCACTGGCCAACAACCTTAAATTAACATGGTCTTCATCTTGCAATTAATTAAAGTTTTCATCTTATTTTGTCATAGGTAAGGCCATATAAAATTGAAATCTTGGTTCTCAGGCCCGCGCGCATTTGTTTTGAGGTAGCCGCGTTGCCGATTTTATTGTATTTTTGATAAAATAAAAAGTTGGTCAAGGCCATCACATAAGAAATCACAATTTGGAGGTCTTATCACATGTTAATGCAAATATCGAATATGAAGGCCCTTCTACCTTTCATTTAAAAGTTGTGAACAAAGTAAATTGAGGACATTACCTACGATGTTTACACGCTGTTAAGCAATTGATAAAGCAGAAATTTTGACCAGAAATGGAAAGTATATCTGTGACAAAAAAAATTATCTTTATGTTAACTTAAAGAAAATTCGGAAATTAAAATTAAAAAAAAATTCCTCCAGTTCTTTTTGCCAATAAAATGAAATCTAAAATGCCGCCCTCCCGCATCTGTTTTGGAGAAAATTGGCCTGAGAACCAAGGAATTAAATTTAGATAGCCTAATGCATCCATTAAATTTGAAAGCCCTGTCCTTCCAGTGCAAAAGCTATATCAGAGGTTAAAATTTTAAAAAGTAGGTTAAACTTCAAGGTCAAGGCCATCACATAAGAAATCACAATTTGAAGGTCTTATCACATGTTAATGCAAATATCGAATATGAAGGCCCTTCTACCTTTCATTTAAAAGTTGTGACCAAAGTTATTGTGACAAAACGTGCTAGTTGACATGAAGAGATCTTTTGTGAAAGCGAAAAATACATTACTAATTTAAGGTCGAACAGTCCTTCTTTTACAGTATAAAATATATTAATTTCCTATTAGCTTGTAACCACCTCATTGGTCTCCAAATTGTCTATTTCTCCCTCAGCCTTGGGCATGAAAATCTCGTCTGAAAACAAATCATCAAGCATTGGTGTAATTAACGACAATACATATATAACCAAACTGAATTTTCTGAAGAAAAGAAAAAAAAAACAGAAGTCTGAATCTCATTCTTTCCTTACCAATAACACTCAGATCTTCACTGTTCCTATTTTTCTTGTTCTTCTTTTTGTTTTTGCCTCCTTTTCCCTATTGATATAAAACGAACAAAGGTAAATTTTATTTGATAAAACGTGCTAGTTCATAAAGATCCTCCCACATACCCTGTGTTTACAAGAACTTAAAACAATTACAGGAAGCAAAATTATATAATAACTTTGATTTTTGTGTTAAAAGTGCACAAACACACAAATGTAAAGTGACAAAAATTCATTTTCATTTTTAAATAAATTGATTAAAAGCATAAGTTTAAAACATTAAATTCATTACATTGCTTAGCTGATTTCAATTCAACTATTCCAATTTAATTTCAGTAAGCTAACAGAGCTAGAACTAACCTGGTCTGGAGGGGAGTCGTCCTGTTTGATCGTCTTGTTTTTCTTGGTGTCGGGTGACTTAGGCAGGAGTGAGACAGGGGGCTGTGAGGAAAACACGGGAGGTGGCGGGGGTTGTCGGAACATGACACCGTTCATACCGGGAGACACGCCTGTCTTCCCATTCTGTACCACACACGGCCTGACCACATGGTTTTGTTGTGCATTTGTTGGAATATGTTGCTGGAAGCTGGCGGGCACGCAGCTCTGTCTTGGGGCGTGTTTCTGCGGCAGTGGCTGCTGTTGTTGTTGCTTGGCGATGAGTTGTGCGGCTAGCGTCTGCTGCTTGCTGATCTCCTCCGGGGTCAGTTTTGAAAGCTTTGTGATTTTGGAGAAGGGAGGATGCAGGTTGGGAGGATGCTGCATGATCTTCACAGCTTCAGGGGTCTGTTGTTGCCGGGCAGCTGGTGGAACCTGCTGTCTGACTTGTTGTCGTGGCGATTGAGGAATATTTTGTTTCTGGGACTGTGGTGTCTGTTTTGAGGCAGGTGCACATTTTATCAGTTGTTCTTGTTGTTTGACTTGTTTTGGCGCCTGAGCTGGCTGCTGGACTGGCTGTGCTGTTGTAACTCGCGGGGTCACTGAAGTCTTCTGGGGCTGACAGGAGACGGGTACAGTCTGCACAATAACATTACTCTGGTTGTTATTAGATCTTTTAAGTTTCTTGGTAGTCCCATCCAATATTTCCTCCAGCACTGACTTTGTCTTGACTTTAGCACTTCTGTCATTGCCATTTGTCAGTAGGACCCTTTTATTCTCGGCCTGCTTCTTGCTACTATCAGGTAGACTAGACTTCTCGTTCTTCTCTTTTGCAGCTTTGGGAGACTGGACCACTAGACCAGAATCTTGACCTCTTGGATCCGTAATCCTAGGTGAGCTGGCATTGTTAGAGGTGTCTTTGACTTTACCTACGGGCTGAGATGTATTGGAAGCTGATTTCTTGGCACTAGATTTGCCTTTCTCTTTCTGAGCCGTCACCGTATCGTCTTCTTTACCGGCGGGGGGTTCCCTGACAAGATTCAGATCCAGATCGATTCCGTTGGCAGTTTCCGAGCCCTTCTTCTTCTTCTTTTTCCTCTTCTTCTGGGCTGCCTTCTCCTTCTCCTCTAACTCTAACAAGGCCAGCCTCTGCCTCTCTTTCTCTGCCTCCTCCTCTGCCTCTCTCTTCAGTCTCTCTGCCTCCAGCCTGGCCTTCTCCTCGGCCTTGCGTTGTTTCTGCCTCGCCCGTTTCTGAGCTTTGGAGGATTTTTCAGGTGCTTGATCTTTGTTCTCTGTGCCATTTATGTAGTTGAGCAGTTCATCCAGGCCCTTCACATCCACTGGGTCTTCCGGGGGACATACAGGGGGAGGAGCAGGCTTCACGGGGGGAGCGGGGGTACTGTTGTTGTTGTGATTGGAATTTGCCATGATACAATTCTGGTGATGAGGATCTTGCATCTTTTCCGTTTGTTGCTGGAATAAAATATTTTTACATATGTATTTCAGAATAGTTTCATGCACGAAAAATAAATATTATTCAGAATAATATACATGTACTTTCAGAGAACTTCTCTGCAGGATTGTTCACATTTGGGTCATAAAATCAATAAACTGTACTATAGAACCCTCTTCATTTGAGAGGACTTATTCTTATAAAATCATAAAGATTTGAGGGGAATGTAATTTCATTGGTTTTCATCATAATTTTTAAAACAACTACATGAATTTTGCTAGTGTTGTAAACTGACTTGACTTCAAAGTTTCACAGAAGAAAATTAAAGTATCTCACCTTTCTTTTTAATCTCAGCCGCAGTCTGTTCCTCATTTCTTCGTAATTCTTACTTGTTGGAGCGACTGGAGGCTATAGTAAAAAAAATATATCCATACTGTACATGTCCCACTTCAAATCATCCATAATGCACAAGAAAAGATACTATATTTTCATATAAATACTTCTTACAAGCCGTCTATTACAAATCACTTGAAATTTTTTGTACTTACATTACCGTGACCAAAGAATTCACAGTAGCAGCAATCACAGTATTTCCCCTCCTTCTGATTGGAGGAAGATGTCAGGGAGCTGGGATCGGAGCAGCTGTCGTCCACGCTATCACAGTTCTCGTCCCCGCAGTGGTTGCTACAGTTTGGTTCCATACACACCGTCGACGTCCCCACGCTGACGTTATTGATCGTCGTAGGCATGGACACGCCGTTGGGACAGTGGTTATGGTCGGGGTTGGGCTGGAGTATGTGGTTGGGGGGATTCCTATTGTTATGGTTACAAGAATGACTGTTATTGTTGGCGTTTAGACTGTTGGCAAACTGGCGGATCATCTGCATTCCCTCTTTCGCATTCTCCCGGATATTCCGAGCTGCTGAGAACAGCTCCTGTGTCACTTTGACAGTGCTAGCATTGTTATTATTGTTATGAGCCTGGCAGCTAGCATTGTTTTTTCCCAGCAGAGTTGAGTTGTGCCTTTTACAGTGTTGTGTATGCTGTTTTTGGTCTGCCACTGAGGTAACGCTAGGGGCCGGTCCCACTGTCTGCTTCTGTGAGATGTTACCTCCTAGAGTGACTGGCCTGGTACAGGGAGGGGTCATGCTGTTGACTGGCAGATCACCGTGGGATACCATTACGGCAGTGCGGTCATGGTTTACATTGGTGATATTTGCCATGGACTGAGGGGTAGACAGGGACACATGGTGACTGACAGAGGTTTTGAAAGCACTTGTTGGTATGGTAGTCGTGGACACAGTCTCGACTCCCATTTGTGTCGCCACTGAGAAAGGCTCGTTCAGAAAGCTTGCCGTGTTAAAATTAGTGGTTAGAGGAGGAGGAGGGAGGAGGTCTGTACTGATACCACTGTACTTCTGAAAAGGAATGCTAGCATTGTACGTATTATCCCACTCTCCGTACGCATGGTACATGTGCTCATGGATTCCTTCAGGAGAATCAAAGTCCAGCTTTGGCAGGACTTTCCCTGTCGTCTGCAGTAGAGACTTGGGCTGGCGGATTGGCATGTGGAGATCGTACAGCTGGGTGGGCAGGAGAGGAGGGGGGACATGGTGATTGGCCAGTGGGTGCAGGCTTGGGGACCCGTGGATGTGGGGATACAGGTGGAGCTCGGCCGGTCGCGACGTCTCAGGGGCGAGGGTCTGTGGTAAAGAGGTGGACACGGTGTTTCCTTGTTCTCGTAAACAGGCATAGCATTTACAGGAGTTTTCTTCCTGCTTTGTCTAAAATAGAAAAACAAAAATTATATTTTTAATAATTTTTTTTTATCAAAAAACAGAAAGAAAAGAATGCCACTTAAGCTGTTCTTGAAGTTCATCCATTCCTTAATCATTTTTGGAAACACTAATTTTTCCCCTATTGCCCAAATTAACTACAATATCTAGAAGCAACGGTTTGATTGTTCCAACTTTTTTTCTCAATTACCATATATACTCGCCTATAAGTCGGTCCGCTTATAAGTCGGTTGTATTTTTTGAGGTTATTTGGCAGGGATTTGCCATTGACCCGCTTATAAGTCGGTACAATTTTTTTCCAGAATCAGATGACAATTTCTAATAAATGCTCAGATGTTTTACCCTGATTTCAATTAATATTTTGAGAAATGAAGTCGATATTCAACTTTGAATCATAGAAAATAGATTCTGCCCTCTTAAGATTAAAAATAATTTTTTTTTTATTAAATACATGTATATGAAATACATGTAATCATGGTAATTTATGTATAATCTTATAATACATAAATGATATAATGTATCCATACTTTGTTCAACGATAGCTGTTGAAAATGTTTAAAGAATTCTATGATTCGCCATCTAGAAAAATTTCCGTCTTTTTATAACTCGCCTATAAGTCGGACATAGACTTTTGGACTAAAATTTAACTCCCAAAATACTGACTTATAGGCGAGTATATACGGTATGTGGTGCAAACCTATTCTATAAATAAATTACAAACTCAACATAGATAATAAAACTTTTGTTACCTTTTGCTCATTCTGTGCCTGCTTCTTACAATGAAAACAATCACATTTCTCTGAACTGATGAGATCTTCCAGTGCTTCGTCATCATCCTCATCCCCCAGATACATGGAGGGAGAGATCAGTTCCCTAATGCCATGCTTGGTTTTCTCTGTGGAATTCTCCCTCACGCCTCGACTTTCGTCTTCTTCGTCGTAGTCGATGTCGTAGTTATCTAATTCATCGTCATCATCATCGAGATCGTCTTCCTCCTCCTCATCACAGATGTCCATGTCTGACATCTGACCAGCCTCCTTGTCATCATCTTCTTCTTCTTCATCATCATCTTCATCATCGTCGTCATCGTCCTCGTCGTACACATCTAAACTTCCCTGGTTCTCTTCTTCTAATCTTCCATCGTCGTTTTCTCCGTCGTTGGACTGATTGTTCGCAATGTCTGCCATATCCTCCCTACTGATGTAACCAAAAACAAAGCTTTTTATTACATTGATAAAGTACAGATATTTATTCTCTCAGGTACCTTGTTCTTCATGAAATTTTACTTTTGTTCCCAATGAATGTCTGTATTTCCTAAATATTTTACTTAATGTACCTAAGGACAATTTTTAAATATGTATATCATGTATATAAGCTAAATGAATTTGAACTCATCATTTAATTCAGTACAAAAACATGAGATGAGAAATAAACACATACTTCTGAGCTGACTCGTTGAATGGAAGATTGAGTCTCTCGTGGATGAGTGGACTGGAGGATCCGCTGCTGGACGTTGTACTGGACATTGACGGGGGACTGACGTCGATACGATAGCGGTTAGGGTCGTGTAGGAAGGTCGGGTGTCCCCCGGGATTACTGGCCTCCAATGCCTCAGGGTTTATAATTCCACACGTAATCATGTGTGTTATTGTACACTCATCACAAGGACACCTAGATAGAAATATAACTTAAGATTGTTGTTGACCAAAACATATAAAACATACTAGCTACCCAACCTTTTTACATGCATATTTTATTTTGCAGATTGCAGAACTTATTAGTTACTGTTGTCTGACAAACATTTAACAATTTGTATACATGCATCTACCTTTTACAGTCACATTGACCTACCTTTTCCGGTTACATCGAGGACAATGGCACTCCTCAGGACCGGGTTTAGTTCCCTGTAACATCATCCTCATTGTCTCCGTAAACTGAGCCTCAAAACTGGTAAATAGACAAATAAATTAGTAATGCAAAGTTTATAGCAAAGACCCATTTAAGGAGTGCATACATGTATAGTTAAACAATTCTATCAAATGCCAAGAACCAACAGTTTTGATTTATGTCAATCGTTAATCCATTCAGTTCAAAACTCCGTTTTAAAACCAAATCATTTTGCTACGAGTTTAAATTAATTATAAACATGGTTGCTATATCCATGTATGTATTTCAAATGCATATCAAGTTCATTTTAAACAGAGTTCTACACAGACCTGTGAGCCACTGGTGAGGACGCACTTTTAGCCACCTGCTCCTCTAAGATCTTCCTCTGGGCCTTGAAGAACTCCCAGTCCTCTTTGAGCATTTTCTGTTTCAATTTTAATGTTGCCTGCAAGGAACAAAATTTGACATTTTCCATTTCCCTCAACATTCTCCTCATCAAAGCCTGAATTATGCATAACTTCTGTATTTCACTACCTAGTGCTACAGATTTACAAGGGACTTGTGACACTGACCTGTTCTTCGTTATACTGCTCTATCAACTGATGGCTGTCTCGCCAGACTACAGATATCACAGACATTTCATCATCAAACTTCAGATATTGATGTAGGAGGTTAGGATATGTATCTTCATGATACGACTCCTTGGATGCTGCACCAAGTCTACAACAACAAAACATTTACCAAATATTCTTAATTTCACATTATACTGTCCATGAGAAAATCTTGTGAAGCTTAAAGTAGGCATGCCAAATAAAACACAACATATACAAGTTAAACAGAAAATATATATATATATTTTTTTTACAATTCTCACTTTAGATGTGAAATATAAAATTCTCATGTGAATTATGAAATACAAAATTGTCACTTGAGTTTGTGAAATACAGTTACGGCTGTGTATTGAGCAAAAAATTTCGATACGATACAATTTTTTTTAAAGCGATATGCGATATATTGGATTCTAAAACAAGTCTATCAAAAAAGGCTTATTAATCATTTAATGCATGGATTTCATTAAAAAAATTAGTGTTTTATTACCCATTTAAAAGTTCTTGTCCCATAGTCAGTAAATAAAACACTTCTAATCGAAACATTTAATGACTGTAAAATCAACATGTTAAAATAAAATTGTTATGTATTTTATTATAACTATGAAAACTCTGTTTTTCTTTTATAAATCTATAATTATTGATCAGTTTCAATTAAAAAAGGTGAAATATAATCTTTGCTGATTATAATTTCTGACCACCTTTTTAGCAGAATTAGAAGAAAAACTGCTTGTCCGATACGTATTGGAAGTAATTTTTCGATACGATATTTTTCTTGAATATCGATACGTATCGATATATCGATATATTGATACAGCCCTAAATACAGTAGTACAAATTTTCATCGGAATAAAATTTTCTATATTTGTTATCTAAAATAGTTTCATGGACTTTTAATTCTGTAGTTTTGAAAGTAACCCTTATCAAATCTACAGCAGTCATATCTAAAATTTCGTGTCGGATTTAATTTTGTTGATAATGGTCAACAATGAAATTAAAATAAATTGATTTCCCACAAATATTTCTGCTTTTACAGTCATGAGATATGAAATACTGACCTGAGTTGTGAAATAATTAGATGAAGACTGCTTTGTATGGAAGGCTCTGTGTAGGCTATGGACTGAAACAGGTGCTTGTTATGTAGCTCCCACGTCACATTGAACTTGGAAAGGTGATCTGTTTTCTGAAAGATATGTGTATGGTTGTAACACATTGTCCTAAATGTCAACAACTCCAATAACACTCTTATAGAACAATTTGATTGGACTTATTTTCCTTAACTTTTAATCTAGTCTATTATTAGGACTTTTTCTTTAGTTCAGAAATCAGGCTCAATACTTCACTTGTTGACAGCTTTAACATGTTTCAGAGATGGTTATTATCTTTTATAATGTTTCATAAATCATAGGTTTAATGTTCTTAATAATTTGTTGTTTAATCTGTTAATACTGAATATTAAGAATTTTCAAGCAAGTTCTATTCATTAAACTTACATCTGTTCATTAATTTTTTAAATGAATAAAAAAATTAACAATTGTAAACAAAATCACAATAAAAATTCAATGTCTGCATGAGATGAATAAATAGTAGTTTCTGAATTTAAAATTAATATAGCCATCTCAAGATCCTAACATTAGGCCTATAGTACATTACTTAAACCATCCTATAACAGTGAACTCTTCATGCACTGATTACAAGCAAGTCTTTCCAAACATTTTCAACAAATCAATAAATCCCTGCTTACTAATTTGTCAAGGATTTTGCCAATACTTACTAAGAGCAAGAGCCATCTTATGCATAAAATGGCCCTGTACTTATATCAATTAATTAACTATCACCCTCTTTCCCATTTCATATATTAAAATAAAGTAGACACTTTGTGCTTTCATTTTCTATAATAAAATTTCGTATTGAGAATCCAGATATTGGAAAACAGGTTTGAGAAATTCCAATGTTCTTGAAATTTGCAGAAAACATGCCTATTTGACTACCTGCAGCAAAGAATTAAAATATGAACACAGCCCACGATCCAAAAAATAAAACGTTTTTTGATCTTCAGAAACAGAGCTTTCATTATGTATTTGCATATTTTGGATCAGAGGTTGTGCTCTATATGAAATATTGAAAAAATGCTTCAACTGAAGGTCATTTTCAAAGGAATTTACAGGATGTGAAGAAAATGATGCATTTTATGACATCATAATGCAATGACTAGATGGGAAATTACGTCACGATTAATAGATACGTGGTCACCAACACTCCA
This sequence comes from Saccostrea cuccullata, assembly GCF_032062105.1. Taxonomy (NCBI): domain Eukaryota; kingdom Metazoa; phylum Mollusca; class Bivalvia; order Ostreida; family Ostreidae; genus Saccostrea; species Saccostrea cuccullata. Next base: position 122,170 of record NW_026919377.1, read on the forward strand.
AGTGATAAATACTGCATTTGCAACCTAAACTGAGCGGTTTTGATTTTTCAGAAATTCTCAGGGCCAAATAAGGCCCAAAGTGGCTCTTGCTCTTTGTCTAGGATTTTGCCAATGCATACTAATTTGTCTAGGATTTTGCCCATACTTACTAATTTGTCTAGGATTTTGCCCATACTTACTAATTTGTCTAGGATTTTGCCCATACTTTATTAATTTGTCTAGGATTTTGCCCATACTTACTAATTTGTCTAGGATTTTGCCCATCTCAGCGGACACTTTACAGAGATGCCCGTACTCGTCCAGTAGGAGCTGTATGAAGGACTTAGACTCGGGTGGAGACTTGTAGCCCGAGTTGAGTTGTTTCAGCAGTTTCACTTTCATTTCTATCACAAATTCTCGAACCTGAGACTCCAGCCGTAGAAAGAGTTGGTGAGGATCTCTCGCACATAGCCTAAAACAGATATAGTAAATCTAGAGATGAATTAAATAATTGACTGTAATTGCAATAAGTTACCTCTATAGGTTCTTGTTACCATATTCATGAAATGTAATATATCACACATTTATTCTCTTGCTTATCACTTTGAACAATATCCTTGGAAAACTTCTTACTCCTACACATATATCTTCTATCCACAGTAGTTGCTAATAACATAAAGACATCTCCAATCGTTTAACACACCACAAAAATGTTAAATCCTTCCATGGATTTTACCTATGGCCTAATTCCTGGGAATTACAAAGTGTGCATGGTTTTTTCAATGGACTAATACCTATAGGAATTACAACGTGTGCGGTTACCTATGGACTAATTCCTGGGCATTACAATGTGTGCACGGATTTTACCTATGGACTAATTTCTGGGAATCACAATGTGAGCACAGATTTTACCTATGAACTAATTCCTGGGAATTACGTGAGCATGGATCTTACCTATGAACTAATTCCTGGGAATTACAACGTGAGCACAGATTTTACCTATGAGCTAATTCCTGGGAATAATGTGTGCACAGTTTTTACCTATGGACTAGTTCCTGGGCTGATTCACTGTTCGGAACGTTTGTATCCTCCTCGTATAAATCGCCCTCCCGTCTCCCATACAACATGCGAACGAGTTTCCGTAGCTCTGTCCAACAGTTCTGGAGTTCCTGGGTCTCGCGGTCATGTTCTGTTTCTATTTGTCTGAAATAAAATACAGAAACTTCTAAAAACACATTTACATTTCTCCTGTTTTATTTTCAATAAAATAAATGCATTTCTTCTTCTGCAATTGGCAGGCATGGTGTACAGACAATTCACTTTGAAAAGCCTTAAAATGATAAAGATACCAGCAGATTTCATACAGAATGTACAGATAGTTTGCTTTGGAGGGCCTTAAAATGATGAAGATAACAGCACTTTTTAGGGAGAATTTATGGGTAATTTACTTTTACCTTCTTTCTGTGCAGGCCTCACAGTTACATACAGTGCCATTAGGGGTGGTTGGTTCTGAGTCTAACCCAGGGTCCAAGAAAGGTAACGGTGAGGGTTCTGGGGGCAAGTCTGCATCCTGTATAAAAAGAAATTACATATTCATCAGGTACCTAAAACAAAGATAATCAGACTCTTGCAGGTAATCCAGGAGAATATGATATCCACAATGGTATGACTGAAGTTTGACATTTTACCTACAAAAGCTATAACAAGGAAGACATTGATGGATGTGTTTGTATTTATTTACAATGTGTAATATATCCTGTGACATACCATAAAGGAAGTGATGTCGACTTTTCTATCAATGCCCTGCTCTGTGGCCTTCCTACATTCCAGACACACCCATAAAGGTAGCTAAAATACACAAAATTAGAAGGTCATTACAATTCACAAACCACATTGCCTTTTTTGTTTTAAATTCAAGGAAATGTTTTAAATTTCAAAGTTGATTAATGTCATTAAATTACCTGAGACAAAGAATTCTCCAAGCTCTTGTTTGAGCCACCTAAAAAACATGAACAGAAAAACATACCAACATGTAAAACTAAATTTAACTTAGCATAAGCTTTTTTAAAACCGTATAAGCAGAACTTTTAGTGAGGATTTAATTTTGGCATTATTAGCGAGGGTGCTAAGATGGCTAAAATTAAATATTGCTAAAAATAAACTGTGTTTGATTTGTAATAGCTTCTTTAGTGAGCATTTTGAAATCACTAAAATTACTTCTCGCTAAAAATAAAATACCATATTTTAAGGACAAATCGCTAAATTTGTGTCTCGCTAAAATTTCCACTTATACGGTAATATCAAACTTAAGCGAGTTGATCTTTATAAAATTAAACATCATTACAAACAGTGAAAAGTACCATGATCATGATGATACTGAAAATCATGAATTTTTAGCGACTAATTATATTCATGAGAATCAGATACATATTATATCTATGAATATATTGTACAGTGGCTTCCACTGTATTAAAAGTGACTCATAGACAAAATTTTCGAGAATTCTGGTTAATATTCTATATAATCTTTATAAATTCTATTCAAGACAAGGAAGACACCCTTGCATATTTACATGAAAAATATAGTTCTCATGAATAAAAGGGATTTACAGTAATTTATAAATTATACCTAATAAGAGGTACTGACCAGTGTCTCCGAACGGAAGAGGTTCGGGGGCGTCATTCCTCTCACATCCACACAAAAGACAGCGTTCTTTGTCTAGGTAGGGGTTAGGTCCCCTGGACAGGGACAATAACTGAGGAAGATCACTATCGTCTTTGGCGTCCATTAGTTTCTCTAACTTCTGCATAGTCTGAAATGTTTAATTGACTTGATGTGAGCTCTTAAAGCAGAGAGTCATGTTTCATAATTTATTACAATATACAACATCCACATAGTTGGTGTACAGTTAAATAGCAAAAAAAAAAAAATCCATTAAAACAAACTGTCAGATAAAAAATCACAGCATGTTGTCACAGCTGAGATAAATATATTTTGTTTTCGTAAAGTCCAACATAATATACAATATATATCAATATGGGGGGAAAAATCAAGCCATATCATCATGTGAAGATATAAGTAAGCTGTCAGGAGAATTCATACCCCCCCTTTTTTAATAAAAAAAAATCAAAATCAAACTTGCTAATGCACCCTTAACTGCACCCTGACCAGAAATAATGCACACACATTTGTTCAAACCTAAACAAAAATTTTACAAAATGACTTTGCAAATCTTTTCTTAAGGTGACAGTAGAAAAGTTGCACCTGTATTTTTAACTTAAACAAAGTTTTGAAAATTAATAAAAAAATTTCTTCAGGAAAATAAGATACACACATGTATATTTTTTCTTCCGTCAGTGATCATGGTGTTGCATATCAAATTAAAACAAAAATATTTTTAAAAATACTGAAGAAGAATGTCCTTGTTCAAATGAACATTATCCTCATTCATACTGAACATGCACAAATTATGTATTTAAGATGCATTTTCAGGATACAATGTATTCATTTGAGTCAATACCAATTCACATCCTGAGTGCATGTCGTCATTACGTTATCCTGTACCCAATCACAACTATAGTCAGCATGCATATGAGGGGTTAAAACAGCTGAACCAAAGTCAGGAATATTATAAAGTCAAAAGAGGCTGAACTAAAGTCATGAATAAAGTTACAATTCCTGCATCATCCTTTCACGCAAAATAATGTCACTCAGTGACTTTAGAATTGCATACTTATCTCAACATGCTCACCACCATTTAGTTTGGGATTCTTTTTTAAGGATGGAATATTTCCTATTATAAAATACTAATTAAAGTTCCCATAGAAAGTTTTGTTTAACTCACTAATTAGACTAGTATTTGAAACATTGGCATTTGAGTACGAATAATGACCTAAATCTGTTCACTTATTTTTAAGGTGCGTAATATTACGCACCAACACAAAAGAGCTCCACTTGAACATATGCACTCAAACTGATCTGCTCCTACACATTTTACTTAAAGATTACAATAGTTGAGTAAGTACATGTATGCACTACTGTGTATTCCAAAAGTAAAATGTAGATTTACAACAGCTGAGAATTCATTTTTAGCATGTTTCGTCTTAACTTTTATATTTTTGCATATGAAACTTATAAAACATTGTGTTACTTCAAACTATATATAATTCTTATGAATTTTGAAAACTAATTAAGTAATATCATTTACTCTGGATATATATTTTATAAACAGTGAATAAAAGATGCAAAGTAAGTGTATCAATTAATTGATATTGCCAAATTGCTCAACTAATATATCCATAAGGAGATCTTATCAAGAGATCAATAACACCCCTTCCCATATAAATCTTAGCCGTTAGGTTTTATATATACTATTCTTTCAAAGCATTTATCTCGTATAGAACTATTTAGTATTACCAATAAATGGTATCGTTCCCAATGCCAAAGAACATTCATTTTTCCCATTAGTGTAACAAAATCAGGCCCAAATTTACAATGGATCATCAAATTGAATCGGTAGCATACATGATCAATAATTCGAACTTTATTTTAAACATAGTTAACCATGAAATTTTCAGTTACCCTTGGAAATGAAAACGATATTTCACTACATGTACTACAAATCTGTCAGACTTGGATACAAAAAAATTAGGTTTGGATGGTAGGAATTTTTTTTTTTTTTGGCTAATGTATAATCTTACATATTGACCTGTTGACACAAAATAAAGTTTCCAGTTTAAAAGTTTATTTTCATTTACCATAAATGCCTCAATTTTACTCGTACTAAATTAACCAGGTGTGGTGTTTACAGTGGACACCCATCTTGCAGTGGAAAACAAAGTTCAAAAATTTCTGGGAGAAATTCTAGATGATATCATATAAATAATCATCATTATTCTTCGAGGAATATTGTATAAGTTGAAATATTTTACACCTCATTGGCTCAAATAAAGTTACAATGATTATTCTTAGTAATAACTGAAGCAGCAGATTGATCAAACACAGATCCATCCTGCTACAATTTGAATCATCAATGGGTCCCATTTTAAGAACAAGAGGAACATCTTTTGAAACTAATCAAAGAAATTTTGTTTAAAAATATATTTAAATAAAAAAAATTAGCAACTATCGATTTTAAAATTTTCTTTTGATTGTCAATGACATTCTGTCCTCCATAATGATTTTTCTTGAGTCCGAGACTAATCATAACAACTCTATTTTTTGTGCTCATTCTTTAAAGAGCAGATTTATACTAAATGCTAAATGTTATTTGATAAACTGATAGAAAATTCCCAATTTGTTCTATTTCTAATCAATGCTCTTTTTACCATTTACTTCAGTATCAGAGTTATTCCAAACGGATCATGACTAATAGATAGATACAAACTTGATGCTTTCTTTGTAGCTTTTATTTTGCAACAATCTGTTTTTTTCCTTGACAACAGTAAACTACTATAAGACTGTACTAACAGATTGGGTCTAAAAATGAAATCTTATAAAACCTTCCCTTTTGTGCTTGACATGAATTAAACGATCCATTAGCTGATGTCTGTACTAAGTAACCAAGCCTCGGGAGATTTCTGCTAACATCAATTTACCTTATAGAAAGCATGCATGTGTAAAACTAATAGAAATATGGATGTCAAGCACCTGAACACTATGGAAACTTTCACTATGTTAAAGATATTAGTACTGGCAATACTAACAGAAAGGGGATCACATGTACAAACACTTGCACTGCAATGTACTGGAAAGAGCCTGGCTATTTGCCAATGTCTGTACATTTTCAATAGAACAATCAAACAAAGGCACAATTCCAATAGATCTGACCAAATTAGCACTTTTTCCATTTCAGATAGAGTGAGAAGTTATATATGTACAGTGTTCACTAGGGACATAGTGGTCAAACTTCGATTGCCTTATATGGCAAGCACAAACATGCATGCACTGCTGCTAGCTTAGCAAGTCATTATGCCGTCCTGTGTTAACTTTTTCTCCTTAAAATCGGCATAGTCAGATACGTTCATGACTTTTAATAGCCTAATTTATACAAACATACGAAGAGTATACCTAAGTCGATACAGTTCGGCATTTAAACATGAGAACATTCGTGAATTTGCTTTAGCAAAAACTATCCCAAATTTCAACAAACGGTAGCATAGTCTGACATATTAATTGCATTAACAGCAACACTTGAAAAAATAACTACCTCGGAATCAAGACTTGGTGATAATATCTCCTTTGGTGCGGGGTTTGACATATCAAAACCTAGTGACCCAGGAAAACTTTGACATGTCTGATTTGAGGTCTTGACAACAGAACTCCCCTTGTGTCGTCTTCGCTTGGCTTTTCGCTCTTCTAGGCCGCTCATTTTAAATTTTCGTCTCGTTTTCGTATATTCAGCTACTCTTACTAGTTTACTTTAAGCAGCTCTGAAGTTTTCCGTGTTTAAAGTCTCGAATCGTATCGGGGTGTTCATTTCTCCTAAACCAACATGGCGATTGATGGGGGTAACATTCCCAGCATTCTTTTCGTTGCTTCCGAAAACCGAGCAAAGGGGCATAACTCTAAATATAGCAGACGAATCGCGCACATAAATCAATGCATTAGCATGATCATGATGATTAGTGATTAGACGCAAATTTATAAGTTAAATTGAAAGCTAATATCATTCGAAATTCTAATAATTCTTCTGAAATTTGTACTCTGTTGGTTTTTTTTTTAAATTCTCAATAGTCATAGTATGATATCTTTATATCTTTTGGGCATGAAAAAAGTTTTTTCTTTTTCCTTTTTTGGGGGGTGATGAATTAAGTTATTTTGCTTTGAAAATATTTATTTTTGCTTAATTTTCAATATTTTTTAAATTGAAAAAAATAATACATGTACAATATAGTGAGGTTGGACACATAAGTTAAGTATTCTATCAAGTAATGATCTGAATAGCTTTGAAACAATTACAAAAATTGTTCAACACGCTTTAATCATTTAGAATTTCCCTTTCTTTCTGTCTCTCTCTATTTTTTGTCTCGCTTTTATATAAATTGCCCTCTGGGTCCAAAATTAAAAATAAATACAATACTTTAGCCAGACTGCTGCATAGATAAGGATATATATATATCTTGCATAGTTAATTACCAGTAGCGCATCTATAAACAATTTACATCAAATCATTTTGATTGTTTCTTACTCTCGTCTTTTCAACATAAATGAATTTCTGTGTGCCATTAATGTACCTGTTTAAGACTTCAGTTGAAACTTTTCTACTTTTCGTTTTTCAGTATCTGCCAACAAACAGTCTGACCAAACTACATTAATTTGTAGTGAATGAAGGTGTATACAACATGTAATTTGGATAAAGTATAAGACACTCCTGAAATTGACAAATTGAAAACAGGTAGACATTATTCCATATAATCAGACCAATTAACCCAATTTTGAAGAAAAAAAATATTCCCAAGACCCTTATCAGGCACGTAGCAACACGGGGGGGGGGGTGCCCCCTTTTTTCCCCAACATTACATATACTTTAAAATGTATACTTTATATACATATACTTTATAATGACTCAAGAGGAGAGTTTTAAATAAAGTCTTTAAAACCTTTCCTAATTTGATACTGCTTAACAATGTTAACCTGTTTACATGGATTATGTCAAATGAAGATTCTGAGTTTGTTGTATGCTTATAAATGCAAATTTTGATAAGAGAAAATAGTTCAATACAGGCATATTGCAGATATACATAGGCCAGTTATAATGTACATTTTATGCATCCTAAAAGAAGATAGCCAACTCTCTGTTCATTATACAATGTTTGTTTTGTTCTGTTTTTGTACCTATAACTGTGACGATTTTGGACATTGTTCTATGTGCTCCACTGTGGGCCCAAATTGGTTGAATAAATATTCTATTCTATTCTTTTCTATACTGTAGGAAATGTTCATTGAAATCCTGGATGTCCCCTTCAAATTTTTGTGATATAAAGAAAATGTAGAATTGTAGGTTTAAAAAATTGGTACTGAAAGAAGTTGGTATTGAAAAAAGTTGGCTTCAACCCCCCCCCCCCCCCCCCGAAATAGGAAACTTCCTTTTTTTTCTTTTTTGCTTGTCAGCTTTTTCAGTTAAGAAACTTTTTTTCTCTGGCTGCCCCCCCCCCCCCCCCCGCCTTTCAAAAACGATGCCACGTGGCTGCTTATTTTGCATGTACAATGTACACAAATCCCATACTTCCACGTTTCCTTTTCATGGAATTAACCCCCCCCCCCCCCATTAATTAAAATGTTTGACTGTGCCCGCACCAAGTTATTGCTTCCTACAAATCTGCTTCCCCAATAAAAGCGCAGGTAGTGTTTCTTACACTTACATTATTGAATTCTTCTTAATTAATAGCCACTTCTTGACAAGTCAGAATGGTATTGGAGGAAAATTTATAAGACTGGAGGAGACATATACTCATTAATTTTATATACAAAATGAATGAAATGATGCAGAATAATTGCTGGATAAATTAAGGATATCAAGCCATTTTATTTAGATGTCTGTATTTTGATTTTAATATAAAAGTGACTGTCATTCCTTTGACTTCAGAGGAAGTGAGGGGGTGGGTGAGTTACAATATTGAGATAATGTTCAGCTTAGCGAGCTATTTAAAAACTTGATCCCAAAAATATTTTTGGAAAAAAATCTGCTTCATTCTTTTTTGTACACAAGTGTGTTCCCATGAATCACAACTCAAAAGCTGGTATGCAGTACAGTCTAAATTTGTCACGTCCAAATCAACTGGACAGACAATGAAAATTTCCAGGTATCAGATGATCAAGATATCAGGGGAAAATAACAGAATGTATGGTTGGGATTTCCAAATCAATTCAACGTATCCATACAGAGAAAACAATCTTCCAAGATATTGAAATTATACTTGTTTTCACAGTGAAATACAGTGTTTTTAATTCAGTAAGAATTTTGGTATGGATTATTTTTTCTTTAACTGAATACAAGTGTTTTTGGACCATCCTGTCCTTTTTTTCATCTACGGTATAACAAATTTAATGTCAACTGCTGACATAAGCATTGAGTTGTCTTTCTTGTCTCCATTTTATGAAATAAAAGAAACATTTTATTGGAACTCATTTAATACTGTTTTACTTTATGCAACAGAACAAAAAGTTTATATATTGTTTGTTTCTGACTACAAGACAGAAAAAAAAAATCATGTTTCAACATTAACTCAATCAGTACAAACAGAACTTCATGCAACATGTCTACCATCTAAACTGTTATACAGGGTAATTGACTAGGAAAAAATAACTGAATCGGTAAATTGATGCTCTCTCTACAAAAATCTTACTACAGTTATGAAAATTCATAAAATGGACAATGTTTTGGTTCATAGAAAAAATCATTTTGGTCTTTATTGATCCCATGGTGATATGAAAGAAATTTTTTGTTACCTTGTTCAATAGTAAAATTTTCATGTCACTACAAAAAAATTATAATGCTTACTGCATAATTTATTTTATTTTGACTATAGATCTTTTAAATAATTTGACAAAATGCATATGATTCAACTAATAGCCCAAGAAAGAAAGAGCAGCTAGATTTTTCTTTCAAAACTTTATTTCCCTTTACCAAACAAAAATCACAAAAACTTTAAATTATTCCTTTTTGTATGTACTATAAAAACTCATTTACCAAGAAGTACATGTATTTGAAATAAACACTCGTACAATGTATCAATATATCTTACACAGTTAAACTAAAAATTATACAGTTGCACCACACAGCATTTATACAAAGCAAGCAATGTACTCTAACAACCAGTACATAGGTGTTAATTGATTTAGTCATACAAAATATTCCATACAGCACTAATAATATTCATATGCAATCAGTGTAAACCACCAGGCTCAATACATAATACAACAGGTAAGTCTTAGAGTAATCAGCACTAATTTCAACATTAAGAGTCAATATTACAAGGATATATATCTTTCACATAAATCAAATCACATAACAGAGCTGAACTTTCTATCAGCCATCCAGCCATTCAGGTAAGTAATTCTTTGGAGTTCCTCAGGTAAACACATGGGCAAGTAAATAAACATCATATTGAAACATCATCAAATAGGACATAAATTGTCCCCAGACAAATAAATGGTAAGTTATTTTTCCTCAGAAAAACACAGGGATAAGTACCAGTAAATTGCCATCTTGAAAATAGGATAGTAGTTGTCCCTCAGACAAATGAACCCCAAAAGTAATTCTCTCTAAGATAAACTGAGGGGTAAGAACCGGTAAATTACCATCACAAAAACAGGTCAGTAATTGTCCATATAAATATAAGAAAGTACTGGTAAATTACCATCATATAAACAGGTCAGTAATTATCTTTCATATAAACAGAGGAGAAAGTACCAGTAAATTACCATCACATAAACAGGTCACTAATTGTCCTTCATATAAACAGAGGATGCACCTGTCTCATGCTCAGCTTTTTTCTGCAGGTTGGACAGAAGCGATGATTGTCGATGGACGCTTTGATGCAGGGCTTACAGAAAACATGGCCACAAACTGTAGCTGCCATTTGTCTCCCACTTTTTATAATCTGTTAAAAAATGATACATGTAATAAGGTCAATTAAGGATACTTATATAAAATGATGATTCCAAAAATCTTCCTTAAATGTTATAACCCTATGGGGTGGTTATGGGTCATTAATTAAACAAATGCATATCAACTTTAAATGAGACTTTGCCAAGTTTGACATTTTTTTTTTTGCCAGCTGGTACTATTTCTTACAATAACCTCCAGTGGAAAAAGATAGGGTCTGCTCCTTTTAGCCACAGGGGCAGGTAAAATATTCTATACTTGATTTTAAGTAAAAAGCCATCTTCAATGGAAATGTTATTAATCTGTTGACAAGAGGCCCATCTGAGCAACTGGGCTTGCTGTTTAATATTCACCAGATCTTCCCCCTTGTAATATCTATCGACTCCCCCCCCCCCCCCCCCCCCCCCCTTCCCCCAGTTCATGATCTTAACAATTTAGAATCTACAGTTTCTACACTACCCTAGTATTCTTTTACATAAGTTTCAACTTTTCTGGCTCAGTGGTTCTTGAGAAGAAGATTTTTTAAGCGAGCTAAAAAAATAAAATGCATAAAAAGTACCTGTTTTTTACTGTCCATACATATGGGGCAGCTAATGTCTTGTACTGGTGACAGAATAGAATCATTTGCACTTGTTGATGGGTTATTCCTAATTTTCAAAAAGAAAATATAACTTTGAAATACATTAACAATGTACATGTACCATGAAACATTTGGAAGAATAACTTTAAGAATGTTCATTTTTTTTTTAAATCTGTAGTATTGAAAATAGTTATTTTATTTTTACTTTGTCAAAACAAACAAACAGTAATAGAAATCAACCAAGTTCTTATGCTCTGGTGAGATAAAAATAAATATTTTATGAAAGAAAGAAAGAGAGAGATAGACATAGCATTGTTGTTGAAAAAACATGTATACTAATAAAATACTTGCATAAGCTTAAAAGTGTGATTATAAAAAGAAATATTAAGTCAAAAAAATCTATTCAAATGTTGAGTCAAGAGTTTTCAAAGTTTTATTTAGAAAGCAGTCACAAATCAGTACTGTAAACCAGCTTTCTATTGTGTGCGATAAATATCTGCAAATTTCGCAATTTTCCTTATCTCGTATTTATTGCTACAAACCATTTATTTTGCCACGTATTTGTAGAAATATTTCCTAGGTTGCAAAATTAATCATTAGAAATTGATTTTAAACAGCCAAAAATTAATCTGACACAAAAAATAGTTGGTTACCAGTATATATAAGAGTGAATATTTAACCTACTCCATTCCCAACATATTCTATTTCCGGATCATAATAAACTTACTCCGTTTCTGGATCATCAAAAGAGAGAGGCAGAGGTAGTGGATGGTAGGAGTTAGAGATCTCTATCACGTCGTTCTCCGATTCGTCCGAGGTCTCACGACGACGCCTCCCTATAGTTCTACGTCTTCTGGACTCTGTTTAAAATAACAGTACACTGTAATAACAAGGCTCATCTCAACAAGAGGCAGAATATAATATAATAACGTCATTACAGTGTTTAATTTATCAATGTTTATCTGGAAAATACTAAAACAAGTCAATGGGTGCATTCACAGTTCTGCCGTTGGTAGACAAAAGTTGCTGTTGGTAAAATTAATTACCATTGGCATGCCACTGATACCAATGTTTTTTGCCAATGGTATATTTTTCTGCAGACTTAGAGTGTGGTTAATGTTGATAAATGATGTCACAGCTAGTTATCAACATGGCAACAAGCTAGAAAGACTTGGATCCCGTATTCACAATGATATAAACGATTTTTCCTCTGAGCCTTTTTAACTCTTTGCCCCTTGCGCTGTCTGTGACGTAATAGTAGCATTACATTTGTTAACTTTTGATGACGTTATCCTTTTCCCCGCAGCGCACTTGCGATTACGTGCTGAAAAGACGTGGTTTTGAGGATGCATTTACACGGTGTATAATTAGCAACTGTTGCCGTATATATAAATAATATTTATACAATCATCTGTAAAATGAATTCAAGTATTTGATGATGATTTAAATGATGATTTAATCCTTTTATTTTGTTTAAATAATTCTTTTATGTGGACTTTTACAGACTTGATATATTATCATAGTTTACAGAAAATTTATTATGAATTTTAAATCTAAATCGAAAAACTTCGTTCAAAATAATTGTTTGAGTTCCATTCAGGGTATCATTTTATGCTCCAGTTAAAATGACAGACAGTGACACCCCCCTTTTTTATTTCTTCAGTCACATGCATTACCATTTTATCGAAACTTGCAAAATCTTTCAATTATTTATATTTCTTCAGTCACATGCATTACCATTTTATCGAAACTTGCAGAATCTTTCAATATTATAAATAAAAATAGAAATGAGGTCTAGTAGAAAAGGATTATCACTTGAGAAAAATTTATAACACGTTTTTAATTTTTTTTTTTTTTTTAGGACAAAAAGGATATGTATAGCATTCAGCACATTAACTTGATTTATTTGTTCGAGAGGGTTTTTTAAATTAATAAATATTGTTTGAATATTGGAATATCGATTAATTTCTGTTGAACTATACTATAGCGCATTGACGATGGAAAACATTTTAATTTTTAAAATACATGTAATAAAATTGAACTGATCACATCTTATTATTAATATTTTGGCTGATATACAGATGAAATACTGCCATAAAACTCGGCATTAAAATAATCAGTCTTAAATTAGCAATATGTATCTAAACCTTGCTAGCCAAGGGTTTCCGATCCAAAATCTACTCTAGTGCATGGTGGAGATGTGAAGCGTATCGGAATCCCTTGGCGTGCGAAGATTGCAGAATCTTTACACCTACAGGTACATGTGGGCTACTAAAAAATCAGCACGTTAAAAAATAAAGAAAAAATTGGGAGATATGGGGCTGTAGGCGAATTTGCAATAAATAAATAAAAGAGAAAAGAAAAACATCGAAAAGAATTTTTACACATTTTTAAAAACAATAGAAGAGTTTACAAACGATTCCAAGAACGTCTCGGACGAAGCGATCAGTACTCGACAATTTCCAGATGTTGTCCTATAAGTATTCCGATTATTTGTGGAGCAAATGAAACAGTACTCTTAAACATGTTTCTATGAAAATGCATTAATTGTAGCTGTATTTATCGAGAAATATAGATCTAAAGTATTTCCACTATTTTTCCAAGGGTTGCCAACAGATTTCTATGACACGATGAACTTTATGAACATGCAGGGTCGATATACACGAAAACATGTCCACTTTAATCAGGAAAATGACGTATTTATATCAATTTATTCAAACTTGCAAAAAAAGTCTATATGATATACAATAAAATTAATCAATTACTCAGGATCGATCTATCAGGAGTAACTGCGTAGTGGATATACAATTTTTTCACTATATACTTTTGTGATTTCCCATGATATTACTATGGTATTAAAAAATACACGTTAATGACAGAAAAAAAAAATTAATTGATTTTGTTTGTAAAGGATATACATTTGATTGTGTTTGTAAAAGATATACAATTCTGACCGAAATAAATGTTCATATAGATCAGACCGGAGAATAAACAGATAATCTCAATAATTTGACTTCGTTCTTTTTTCCGATTATTTATATTCTACTTGTTATTTCCGACTTTACATAGTTTAGTGACAATTTATAGTTTAATTTTCCGACATTTATTGCAGAGTAAATTTAAGGAAATAAAACTGTGACCGAAGACTTTCTTAATTGAAAATTCAAATTATTATCTTTGAACAATACCGGCAAATCATTGACATCAAAAGCTTTATTTTCTTAAAAAAACAAGGATGTGAAATTGAGATCAGTTTCATGTGTGTCGGGCATCACTGACATGATATAGTTCAAGTGTAGCTGATTTTCTTTTTTATTGAATAATTTTTCATAAACTTGGTAGACAAGATCCATACCCCCCCCCCCCCCCCCAAAAAAAATGTCCGAAATGCTAAGCATTCCTGTGGTAAAATGAAATGCTAAATATATATTTTATCATCAGTCCCGGAAATTCTAAATGTAATAATATAATTCCGGGGATGAAATGCGGAAAATGATTTAGATAGCTGTTGGTCAAAGATGTATAGCACCCCCCCCGAAAGAATGAAGTCTTAAGCAATCAGACCACATCGCCGTTCTCTTCTTGAAAGTTTACTTCGTCAATCAAGATTTTTCAAAACTTTAGTTATTATTTTTAAAGTATGCAGTGTTGACATACATGAACCTACAGAGTATATATGTTTTCTTAAACATGTGAAAGTGACTGATAAGTGAATATTTTGAAATAATATACTGACGATATGAACGTACTCGAGGCGGATATATTCCTATAAGGGACTATATACCCACTGATAAAACTAATCAGTAGACATAGGTCTTTTAACGATACCCCCACTGCGAACGAGACCGGGTATACTGTTTTACCCTTGTGTGTTTTTCCGTCTGTTAGCTGTGTGTCTGTCCGTAGCAAAGTTTTTGGTCGCAGTTTTCTCAGCAAGTACGCAGCACTCGTTACAGATGCTTAAAATTTTAGCACATTCGTCACTGTGGCATGCCATATGGTGGTTTCATTTTTGTTCAAATCCGATGTCAACTTCCTATATTACCGTGCGTCTGTCCGTACCAAACATAGATGTAACAATTTTTTATCGTATTTTTAAAGCAACTACTCATCGCAGATTAAAAAAATTATCACAATCTTTGTTGAGACAAGTCATATAGTAGGATTTTTTTGTATATGAATCTGATAACAACTTCATATTTTTTTCGTGCATCTGCCTGTAACTGAACTTGTGTAAATTCACATCAGAGTGGGGCATTATTGGCGAGCATTGGCTCACAGACTTCTTGTTCGTTCTTCCTTTTTAAAAAAAATATAAAACAAGTATTCAGTATACTTTAAAATTTTCCCGAATACACATACCTTGTTTCATGTATACATGTATACGTATATGTTTAGAAATGAAGACACACGATCGAGTAAGTGCGACACTTTTTTATTTTTACAATATCGGAAACGTTGACTTGATAATGAAAACATTTAAATCAATCTCTTTTTCAACATGATATTGTCGTTCCTTAATTCTGTTCCTCTTCATTTGTGTACTATGTGTATTTTTTTATTGCTGTGTAGCATGCGTAAGGTAGGAAAATAATCAGGTTTTACGAATTTGAATTCAAATAGAACAAGAAATAAGACAAAATGAAACTAT
Source organism: Saccostrea cuccullata (assembly GCF_032062105.1). NCBI lineage: Eukaryota > Metazoa > Mollusca > Bivalvia > Ostreida > Ostreidae > Saccostrea > Saccostrea cuccullata. Next base: position 137,989 of record NW_026919377.1, read on the forward strand.
ACATAACATAAGATTAGATGTAAACTGGAACAAACCTATTTTCTACGAACAAACTTCTTTTCTGTACTCTTGAATGAGTATGTATAAACTTAAAAATTCTTTTGTAATTTTATACTTTCCATCTGTTGATTTCTGCACAGGTTTTTATCAAAGACTTACATAAAAAAATCATTCGTCGAATTCGATAAATTCTGAATAAAGGGTCTCATCTCACACAAGATTGAGTGACTTCCACATCACCAAAACAAGTGGATCAAGTGGTGAGCTTATTAAGCGTCAAAAGAAAGACCTTAATTTGTATTGCATTCCAAGTTTCGTCAAATAAATCGAACGATTCGGACATATTGAATTGAGGAAAAATATTATCATTTGCGAAAGATATTAGAATGGAATTACAAAATTTATAATCTAACCATTTATTGCCATACCATCAAAACTTTACGCGTTATGAGAGCAGAAAACGCCAAAAACGAAAAGTGCGTTAAAGTGCGTGATTGCGGGGCAAAGGTATATGCGTTAAAATGCGTGATTGCGGGGCAACGGTATATGCGTTAAAATGCGTGATTGCGGGGATGGGGGTTAACAAATCATTCCAAAATCACATAAAAATCATAACAAACTCACAAATTCATGATTTTGAAGTAAGATATGGACATGATCCATTAAATGGATTATACAAAACTCATAGATATGACAACTAAATAAGTGTGATCCTGATGTGGTTTGTTTCTCGGCTATGAGTCTGCTATGATTTTCTTGCGATTCTGGCATGTGCCATTAACTTCGAAGACAAAGAAATCTGTAAATCAGTATTACCAACGTTTCCATTGGACTCCCATTGGTAACATTTGTAAAATCATTACATTTGTACATGCCAATATCCGTTCAGGGTTTATTGGTACAATTGGTAACATTGTCAAATTATTGCACCAATGGTATATTGAAAGTTGGTACTAATGGTAGAACTATGAACGCAACCAATGACAAGACAAGCCACACAGACAGATATTATGTATTACATAGTACAATTTCCTTACCTGAGTTTCCTGAAATCTGAAATTTGAAAATGTATGTTTCACTATTCACTTTAATTTAAAATGTCAAAAAATATATAAAACAACTTATTATATTAACGGTTCTGTGGCCATGTTATAACCATGTTTTACTGTTTTATTACACAGGTTATGAAACTAACTATTATCAAACTGGCTTTGAAATTGACTATTATTTAACTAGTTTTGAAAAATATACTGGTAAAGTAATTTACTATTTTAACACTGCATGGTTAAGTAACTTACTATAGTAACACTGGTTACATAACTTACTACAATCACTTGTGTTACGTAACTTACAATTATAACACTGGCATCATTTGCACCAGATGGGCTGGTCAGATCAATGAATTCTTCGTCCCCGCTGGTCAGATCAATACAAGAGCTGTTCTGTGTCCCAGAATCTGTCAACAAGTCATGAAAAAAAAAATATTGAACATGACATGTTATAGTGATGAATTAAGTATTTATAAAGTTCTTTGTTTGAGCATGCATCTGAAGAATACTCTTAAATGGTTTCCATAGATTGAAAAACGTTTTGATTACTTCTATACATTTTGTCATTTATATGATATTTGGTTTCTCACTGAAAAAATTAACAAACCATCGTCATTGATGACCAGTGGTTGAGTGGTTTCCCTGTGCCTACTCCGGCTCCGTAAATCCTGATCCCGCCTTCTGTGACGGTGTTCATGATGTCTGTGTGTCCCTCGTTCATGTAACGGTCTCCTGCGCGAGACCTAAAAATAAACAGTCATATCTCAGACAAGAAGAGGCCAGACCATCTTCGCTAGCCCAGGGTTTCTGATCCGCTACTCTCCTCATGAACCCTTGGCATATGGTGAAGTCAAAAGACGAGATTGTTTTTGTCACGTGATCTCGAATCTATCGGTATGCACAGAATGCGTCGACAGAAACAAAGACACGTGTTTAAAAAAAATAAATAAAAGTTTTTTTCAAGAATAGTTAAGAAGCAATAATTGAGTTATGTTTATTTATTATTCATAGTACAAATCTGAAGCTTCAATATAGATTCTTAATCACATATTTAGAAGATATTGGATTACACCATAGCTTTTCATAGAATTGCATGTTATCTTACGGATCGTTGTTTACTTGCGTTTTTCATTCCCGAGATTAAAGAGTCAAGAAGTATTCCGAACGCAAACAACGTCATTTACAAAAAAACAATTGTTGATTTCGACCATCTTCGCTAGCGAAGATGTTGGTCGACCGGGTGTACCGAATCCCAATCAGAACTCGAGAAAAAAACCAACTTCTATTAACACTGTATGCCAAGGGATTATGAGGAGAGTAGCGTATCCGAAACCCTTGGCTAGCGAAGATGAGGCCAGACGTTTATTTTTGTTATTTTCACTTTCAAACATTGAAAATGTTGTCTTCAACGAATGCACCAATTATGTTATCAATTAAATAATTATTAAATGTTGTAAAAAAAAAAATCAGAATGGTCTCAATCTTCTTTACCATTTAGCATGATGAAATATACACGTATGAAAACTCCACACAGGAAATACTCGCAGACTTTCTGTGTGTACTGTTTCAGTCCGTGTAAAGGAATAAATTCTCTACATTATCTGCATAACCATAATGGTCATAATACTGTGTTCAACTATGATAAATCATTTCCTATGGAAATGAACCATAGACATGATAGAGGATACAAAGTATTTGACAGGTCCAGCACAATGTCTTGATTAAGCTATATAGCTATATAAAGCTATATAGCTTTATTAAGCTATTTAAAATAGCTTAATAAAGCTATTTATATGCAGTTTTTAACAAAAAACGTATTTAGTGAGAAATAAACAAAAAGTCGCAAGTATTTGACTATTCATATATGTACTTTGGGCTATCAAAAAAACAACCTAAATCATAGAAAGTTCTAACATTGCTGTTGTTGAATACTTTTAAGCAAAAGATGAATTTCCATTGTTTGGGTAACTGTACTAGGGGAAAGTGTCCCATTGAGTGCGGTGAGGCGTGGATAAGTATGATTGCTTCTCATTGTGTTGAACTGTTACCAATCAATTATCCTGTTGGCTATAACTGACCTCCTTTATCATTTCATTCAAGAAATAACTGTGTGGTTACTCATCAATAGCCCCAAAACTTTAAAAATTTGAGTACAAAGTCTCTCAAGGAGACACAATTTGGTGAGTGATTTTAACATGCATTGTATTCAGAAGAGTTCAAAGTTTAATATTTCCACTGCACCAAGGTGCGACTTTTTGCACATGCTGAAAAAATAAAACATTTGAGAAAAAATTGTGATAAAATAGCTTAATTAAGCTATTCCGAATAGCTTAATAAAGCTATATAGCTAAATCAAGCTATATAGCTTAATCAAGACATTGTGCCGGACCTGTTTGAAGCAGACGTTTACTATTAACACTATGTTAATTCAAAATACTAATTATATTTAAGTAAAAATACTTAAACTTTATCTTAAAGAAGAAAGATTGGATGAAAATTGTAGAATTAAACCTACATGTATGCGAATTCCTCCCAAATCCATGGCACTCTTCTGCTTTTAAATTTTGGAACTCTTGTGTGAAAGAAGATAGAAATCAGTCCTCACTTCCTGTAAATAAATTTTGACAGATGGGACAGTCAAAAATAATCTATACCTACTGAATATAGGATTTTACGTGTTTTTGTTAACACCATCGTGTTTATATATCAAGAATACTTTTGTACAAAGTAACTTTTGAATCTCAAATGACGAAGTTTTGAAGAATGCAGTTGTTTCAGTCGGACGATCATTATATTTTGCATGATGGAGATTTTTCATTGTGGTGCAGTCGACATTCTGGCACTCTTGAAGCCAAAAAAGGTTTTGTTAAAAATAACTTCACTTTTTACGAAATTGTAGCTGTGTAAATCTAATGACTGAAATAATAATGATTCTTCATTTTTTAAAATAAAAATTTGAATGAGCATTTTCCACTATTTATTACAAAGTTGTCATTTTAAAATTTTGCTGTTATGTTTAACTAAAGGTAATTATTTAATTTGTTAAACATGTTGAATGTGTCAAAATAGGTTGTAAGAGATGGTCAAATCACAGTGCATATAAATCTGGAATTAACACGACCAGTGGGTATCATTATTGCTGTACTAGCATATCTCTGCTGATATACATGTACTATACAGTATATCAGTTCAATATGTTTTAATTCTATCATAAACAAATGTCTGTTTTTCTATGCTAAATAATCTCTAACCTTATAAATCTTTACACACAATATTCCCTTCAAATGCTTATGAAATAAATTGCATGGCACATAAAAAACTTAATTGCAAAGTAAAATTGCTTTGTAAAAGTATATTATTTGAATAATATTTAATTACAAAGAGATTTTTTAAACCTATTTATAAGAAAGGGGTTAGACATTTCCAGTTGTGAAATAACTATTTCTGGTCATAACTGGGAATGTTTTTGGCATTGAAAACATGCTTTGCTGTTGTCCCCTCATTATTAGCAGATGAAACAATATCAAACAAATGTAATCTAGGGTCTAATAATATACAATATTGATAATAACAAAAAGGACATTGGAGAATTTTCTCTAAAGCATGAAATTTACCAGATTTCTAAGTAATCTCTGTCAGAGAAGCAGACAATATTATATTTATTTACATTAATATTTGGCAATATTTCCATATCCTTTAAAGGTGTAAGTTATTTCTAGATGTTAACAATTTACAAATAATGAAAAGTGCACATTGAATTTTTTAGAAATGAATTAAAGGTTTATGATATAATTTCATTTAAAATGGTTTATATATAAACACAATATGTGTATTGTAGGTGATGATATTTGTTTGGCTTGGAATCCGGTCTGTATAGGACTTGTCTATGGACTGATTGGGAAGATAAAGATTCATCCAGGTAACCTTGGTAACCCTAAATAATCAAATAAACTTATGATGGTGGTCATCAAATATGAGGCTATTTTTGAGAGGGGAAACACTCTAGAATAATTTATCATACAAAAATATTTTTTTAGCAAAATGTTTTTTGTTCAAGATACATGTATGTGGCTTGACTAGTAGTATTAGCCCCAGATACTACATTTTTTAGTCAGTTGGAACTAGTGCTAGAAATAAAGGATTCTCTCTAAAATTTGCGAAAACTTTTTTATTTAAAAAAAATCCACATAGTTCAATGTTTTACAATGAAAGGTGTAAAAATAAATTTCATGTTATTTATGTAATGAAATATAATGTTTTATATGTTAATATACTAGGAACATGTCTCATATGATGACAGTTATCTTTCTTCTATAACACTAATGTTATCATTTTGGCTTTTACAGAGGATGATTGGAGGTTAATTCTCATAAAACAGAGAACTTCTGTTGGGAGTGTACTAGAGGATCAGGAGATATATAGAGTGAATAAGATTGTGATTGTCCCACTGTCAGATGCAGAACCTCAAGAGCTGGATTTAGATGTTAGTCTATAAATAATATTTACAAGACTATAAAGTATAATTTTTTTTTTTTACTGGAGAAGCAATATGAAAGCATTTTGAATGCATGAACAGATCATTTTGCATGTAACAGCATGTTAAGAATACATGTAATGCAAAAAGAAAAAAAATATACAGGTACTTTGGAATCATTACAATTCTTATGGATAATTTTTATTGATAAAAAAAAATTAAAGGATTCACATGGATGAAATATGGGGAGGGAATCTACATTTCAGTCTGATGATGATTCTGTCATGAATGTAATGATTTTGCAGTGTATTTACTGCTAAGATGAAAATTTGAAAAATAAGAATTTTCAGTGAAAATATATACTGAGTATACATGTATCAGATTCATGAAACATCCACATAATGATTAAATTCCTTATTCATTCAAAATGAAGACGGAAATCAGATAAGTCTTTTATATCAGGAAAATTCCATTTTTTTTTTAGAATTAGTATTCACAGTAGCATGCATAATGCAAAACATTGATGTTCTTCTAAGTAATCTATTTTTCTGCGTAGCTGTGCAGTGTGCATCATTTTGGAATAAGAAAACCAAAAACAATATCTCAGCCATCAGCACAACAGAAACAAATACAGAATGCTTGGAAATCTATAAAATCTGGAATAGACAATGTCAAACCAAGGAAGGTGGGTCAAGAGATCGAGAGAAAGAGAGAGAGAGGAAATCTATAAAATCTAGAGTAAACAATGTCAAACCTAAAAAGAGAGAGAGATAGTGTGTTTTAGTTTGGGATCTATCAGATATAGACAAATAAAACCTTAGAAGAGTAGTTTCATGATAGAGTTACATGTTTATGGTGTTTCATAGACAGTGTTTAAAAAATTAGCAAGAAAAAACAAGTCTGAAGTTATAAATGTTCATGTTTGAAGAACTTCAAAGATATATCAAGATTAAAAGAAAAATTTTGTTAATATGTAAAGGAAAAGTATTAGGTAGACATAAAAAAAAATTTTACTCGATTAGTGCTAGCAGTACAAGGGAAACAATTATAACATCTACAATATCTTCATATATTTAAGTTTTAAGGGCAGATGATACATACCAACAAACTTTTGTCAAAGAATTTGAAAATGACAACTTTATAGGTCATGTTTAAATGAATTAAATGAATAACTTTCACCGCACAATTTTTAATTTTTTATTTAAATTTGCACAAAAATGGAATTTAAAGTGAAAAATATTTGTATAGATTAATAAGGATGGTTTCAGAAGGGCAGACTTTTGAACATCACAGAAGGTTTACAATTTCCTTATATTCTAGAAATTTATTATTTTCATCATTTGCAATGAAATTAGGCCAAAAAATATATACCAATCCAGGCATCCATTTTTTGTTTGTATCATCTGTCTTTAAACGATTAGTATCAAGTCGTTTATTTTATATATTTCAGATTAAATCATTTCTATTTCAGAAAGATATCAAAGACAAAGAAAAGTTTGTTAGGAGAATAACAGAGGTAAATTTAGATTTAGTCAATGAGGTAGAGATGAAATTAAGTTGAATTATATTGGCTTTTGGAAAACATTTTGCATGCACAACACTGTATATTAATTATATGCTATCAGCTCTGTTTTCTTTTCTGTCAGTTAAATTTTGAAACTGATCTTGAAAAGAAAAATACGACATGCAGGTTCTACATTATTTTTCCTTTTTGTGATAACTTCTATGACAAAATATTTTATTGGAATAAAGATGCTGGGAGATTTTCATTTTTACTTGATGGCTTATTGCCCTTGCTGTATCTACCAGGTAGTAATGCCAAAATGGGTAAGACAAAGAATATTGCTCAAAATTAGGCAAAGATATGCACTAGGCTGTCATGTACATAGATTGTTGACTTTTTTCTTTAGTTACTCTTTGGAATACATGTTGCTAGTTATGTTCCCCAAACGAAGTTGGGGAACATATTGTTTTTACTCTGTTTCTTATTATTATTATTCTTATTATTTTTCTTCCTGGGAAAATTTTGTCCGCGAGTGATCTTGTAAACTACACATCCGATCTGGGTGAAACCTTTTTATGGTAAGTAGGCATGTTATGTAGATTTGCGGAATCAAGGTCATTTTGCCCGCACGTGCTTGCAAGAGCGCGCACGTGCAAAACTTAAAATGACCAATATAAAATGGATATAACCGTAACTTTTCTATTTTGTAACGAAATGTTTTGAAACTTATAATGTAAGGATATATTAGTAGTATGCACAAGATAACATGGTCAAAATAGCAAGATCGCACGCGCATGCACGTGTGCTTCGCTCTGATTGGCTGAAACTAAAATCTCAATATCTTTTTTGTTTTTTGATAAAATCATTTGAAATTTTGAACATAGTCATACATTAGGGAGACACACAGCATGTTTTATAAGATTTATCATGAAAGCATGTGCATGCACATGTGCTTGCAAGAGCTCGCACGTGCAACACGAGAAATGTCCAATATAATTGATAGAGATGTAACTATTTAAATTATTGATGAAATGCTTTGAAACTCATATCATAAGTATATATTAGAAGCATAGACAAAATGACATGGTAAAAAAATAAAGATCTCACGCGCATGCACGTGCGCTTCGCTCTGATTGGCCGAAACTAAAGTCTCAATATCTTTCTTGTTTCTTGTCATAATCCTTTGAAATTTGGAACATAGACCTACATTATGAAGATCTAGAGCATGATATATAAGAATTTTCATGAAAGCATGCGCATGCCCGCGTGCTGCAATCTGATTGGCTGAAACTTGAAATGGCTATATCTCCTTTGTTTTTTGACGAAATGCTTTGAAATTTAAAATATAGTCCTGCATTAGGATATCCTACAATATGATATAGAAAAAAAATCATGAAATCACGTGCATGCACGTGCGCTGCAATCTGATTGGCTCAAACTTGAAATGGCTAAAACTCCCTTGTTTTTCAACCAAACAGGATGAGATTTAGAACACAGATAGATAGAAGACACTGCTACAAGAAGGTATGGTCATCATGCACGTGGACGCACGTGCTTGCATTTGGAACGAGTGAAATAAAAATACACTAGAAAGAGTGATTTTTCATACTTTTGGACCGAATGCTTTAATATATTGTATATTTAAATATGTAGATAGTGTAGACAAGATGATATGATCATAACGCACATGCATTAACATGCCCACGACTGCAATGCTAAAATTTGAATATAATTGGTATCCTTCTGAGAAAACGTTGTTAAAGTCAAAAATGCACAGAGTTTGTCTTATTTATTGAAGCTTACAGGGAATATGGCACAAAAAAGGAGTTGGGAGCGTTTGGGGAACATCTGTAACGGTTCCCGTTACAATTAGCACTAGTTTCTTCATTGTGCTGTAGTTTAAGCTCAGGCATTTTGAGTGTAGAATAACTTCAAGATATTACACAGAATATTGTGAAATTAAAATAAACTTACAATTTTTTCAAGTATCATTGTAAATATGGTAATATACATAAGATATACTTGTATTAAGTCTGTGAAGAACTTTGACAGAATATTTATTGTATATTGAAAAACACTTAAATTAATTTCTCTCTCTTAATAAATTAATTTCTGTCTGTTTTTTAATAGGAACTGTTGAAGATGTTTACAGATTCAGACTCCTTCTACTACAGTGAAACCTTTGATCTGACCACCAGTTTGCAGCGACAACACGGAAAGGAGTACCAGTCAAACAAACACCTCCCTCTCTGGCAGCAGGTGGATCCAAGGTTTTTCTGGAACAGGCACATGCTCAGTGATCTGATTAATGTTGAGGGGGATCCAGAGGTGTGTCATTGATATTTTAAATATCGATGTTTTCTATGAAATCATATCCTTAAAAGGGAAATTTAGAGAAATGAATCATATTATCAATTTTGTGATATAAAGAAAAATATTAGGATGAAGGCCAGGCCAACAGTCTAAGACTAATGTATTAAGCAGCTATCAACAATAATTAATAAAAGAGGACAGTCCAGTTGTTTTCCCCATTATTATTACAGATATAAAAAAATATTTGAAATTAAATTTTAAATGGCCTTATATATCTGCCATCAGTTGCAGTACCTATAAACTTATATTATACTTTCATGTAAATTAGTTGAACATACATGCCAACTTTTGAAAATTCCCATGGGGGATTTAGCGCGTGACGACAATTTTCAAAGCTTTAAATTCGCGACATTTTGTCATGAAATTGAATGATTATGAAATTATCTTTTTTTTACATTTATAATATTGATATTATTTATGATCAATACAACTTTTAAGGATTAATTTAACACAAAAAATAATGTTTTTCTTTCCAAGATTTAGATATTTTTGCTAAAATAGGTGCCTCTCTCACTAAAGAAGGGGTATTTTGTTACATATGTAAACAACATTTTTTTCTACCATGACACATAATTTAGTAAAAAATTGAAAAATGTACTTTTAAATCATTTTTTTCAAAGGCAAAAAAAAAAAATATACAAGGTTTTGATACTGTAAAATCCTGTTTCTGGAAAAAATTTGAGATTTTTTTTTATTAAATTTCAATTAATTAAAAATTCTAATAAGATATTAAATTTACAGAAATTTATACCACCTATCCAAAAAAGAATAATTTGTTAAGTCATGCATGCACATACCTAACATATTACTTTAGGGAGAACAGTCCAGTCCAATACGAAAATTCGTAATATTACAAGTTTTCGTAATATAAAACTTATATTAAGATTTTTCGTAATGTAGTTAAATTACGAATACGCGTAATATAGTAGATTGTAAGAAACTATATTACGAGTTTTCGTAATCCAAGACAAATTCAAGCATTGCAAGAATTGAGTGGTGGGTAGCAAAGTATGACGTCAGTAATATATCAGATTCCATGGCTAATGATAGCATGCGGTCAGACTGGTCAGTTACGCCTATCAGAAAGCATGGAAATTCAAGAAGAAAGTATCGCCAGCGATGGGTGAGTGGACAATTTCTTTTATTATTCTTTTATAGGAATTTTCCCACGGATATGACCAATTTTCCAGTAAATTTCAATATTCGCTCAAGCATGTAGCATTGGTCTATATCACCCGAACTCCCTACTTTTCTTCCGAAGTCTACCCTAAAAATCACACCCTCGTTTCATAATTCAACTGTTCGTGCAATTCTTATTAAAATAAACAGAATTTCAAATCTCAGTAAGCGTCGTACAAGTTATCGCCCGTGACATCTCGTATTATACGCCATACTTTGCTACCCGCCACTCGATTTCTTGCAATGCTTGAATTTGTCTTGGATTACGAAAACTCATAATATAGTCTCTTACATCTGCTATATTACGCATATTCGTAATTTAACTACATTACGAAAAATCGTTATATAATTTTTATATTACGATAACTTGTAATATTACGCTTTCTCGTAATCTTACGTTTTTTCGTAAAATTACGAATTTTCGTATTGGACTGGACTGGAGAAGGGAGGGAAAAGAAATTCTAATTGACATACACTTGATTGTTTCATCTTAATTTTTTTCAGAATATTTTAACGGGCAAACTTTACAATATTTTTCATTATAGGTAGATAAAATCAGCAGCTATGCTTTGTAGTTTTCTACTTTCGTTTTCAAAAAACGATCTCTTTGGATTCCGATTTTATGGTTTGATTAGTATTTTATTGTCTTTAATTTATGTTTTTAATAAAATGACTAACTGTTATCAGGTTAATCTATGTCTTTCATCTTGCATACCCCTTAAAACTGACAAGATAATCCCCTAATTGCCCCAAGCTATAAGCTACTCGTACCTGGACAACTCCGTGCGTTCAAGCGTGAAATGATTTCCTGTGGCTATAGGCCTAATTTACACCTGGTTAAATAAACAATGAAACTTATCTGTGTGCATTGAATAAACAAGTCTGACATTGTTATCCCGACTGTCAAAATTCAGTGGTAGGGAAACTTTTAAAATCGAAAATTTTGGTGATCTTTTTTCAAATCGGGAAATAAGGCAACTTTTTCTTTCCCGATCGGGAAGGCGGGATGAAAGGGCAAAATCGGGAGAATCCCGCCTAAATCGGGAAAGTTGGCATGTATGGTTGAATCTGATTGGTCGAGAAACATTTGTTAAAAAACACTATTACCCACTGAATAATGAAGCCACGCCCTCCAGTGTAGCAACAGTCAACAGTGCTTGACGACGGGTGATATTCCAAAAAATAGCGACTGCGCAGAACTTATGCGGGCACCTTTCACTGTTATATGTATTTGTATAAAACATTCATGCATGCAGTATAATATAATAAATACTGCATGTAGTTGAGTGTAACATTGAAAATTTTCACCCCTCGAAAACCAATGTCAACCTCGGCTGCGCCTTAGTTAACAATGGTCTTCTTGCGGTGAAAATTTTCAATGTTACACTCAACTACATGCAATATTTATATTATATTGTATTAGTGGAATACTATTTAGTGAGGCATATAAATTCAGCAATTTATCTTAAAAAATTGAACATATTTTTAAGTGATTTTACATAATGTACAATGTTAAGAAAGTTAGTTTTACCAAAGAAATAGCATTGAGTTAAAGTAATATCAAATTTTATTTATCTCAACACCCACCCTAAAATTGAATCCACATTAAAATCCTACTTATGCAATATTTCCTGTCTGACAGGTAGAGAAGCTGTACACCCACTGGATCGTCCCAGTAATCCAGGGCTACGTACAGATGGAGAACTGTGTCCTGGATTTTACCCCGTCCTCCACTTCCTCTCTAGATCTCAGTCCAGATTACGGAAACTCCAAACATCTGGACCCGCTGGAATATCAACTCGGAATTATCTCCAGGAGGAGCATACATAGGGCCGGTCAGTATTTTATTTGGAAGAATTTCTTGTTATATTTCAAAAAATTAATGAAATTTTACAATGAACAAACAAAACAGAACAACAACAAAAAAAGCAAAAACAATGAAAAAGAAACCAAATAATGAAAAAAAAAATCAACAAGTAAATAAATTAATTAAAAAAATCCATTTATAAATGATATATTTAGTCCTGATTATTTTCCTTAAAAAAACGTTTTAAAAAATATGAAAATCATGAAATTCTAAAGGCAATCAGTACCTTTATTTTATGAAATTAATCTATAAGTAGGCTAGATCAGAAAGTATGATGAGAGTCAAAAGACACTTGAATCAGATTTTGGATAAATTTCTGAAAAATTCAAAATATTTCAAAAATACTTATGCCACTTTGTAAAGCGTGATGAATATGCACTTGTGTGCACTTTGAAGAAGCAAAGTAATCTGGTGTAGAGTTATTAGATAATGTGAATTTATTGTAGGTACAAGAACGAAGATGAGGGGGTTGGATGAAACAGGAGCATGTGCTAATTATGTGGAAACAGAACAGGTTTTTATCCAATTTATGAATCTAATATTTGACAAGATCATTTTACTGTTCTATAACTTTTAAATCCAAACCCTTAAAGCATTTACTATCAGCACACTCTGCAGGTTGGAACATTCTTTTTAAAATATATTTCTTAAATCTTTCATTTAAAAATAATGCATCTTCAATGAGTTGCTTTCTGAAATTCATATCCTTTCTGTAAAGAAGTAGAGAAAATTATGCCTTTATGTGCTTTTATGTTTGATGCTATTTCCTCACTCTAATTTTACTGAATTAATTTTTATCAGTCATATTGATTATTATAATGAACATACTGAAAAAGGTCTATACCAAGGACTAGAACAAGGATCGAGTCAAAACAAGAGGCCAGTTCAGTGGCAGATCAAGGAAATTCATAACAGAGGGGGAGGGGGAGACAGAGTGGTTTGGGGCTGCATTTAAGCCCATTCGTGGGTTGTGGATAAAGCCCTGGTTGGGGTCTGGGGGCTTTAAATTACCACAAATAAGAGGTGTTTCCCCTTGAATTTAGGAAAGGAGTTGTGACCTTGTGTTAGAATACACATGGTCACAAATTAATATTTCAGAATACACATGTATCTCGAACCGTACACATCTGTACTATAACACAAGTGAAAAAAGTAAAGGACTTATATGTTATCATTTTATCAATTTCTGTACTTACTGTAAGTCGTTTTAATTCCACTGTGTTAAAATTTCTCAAAAAGTACTGATCGCGATGGTTTTAATTTCACACTGCAAGATATTTATTGAGCATTATATAAGCATTAAAACGTTTAAAAAAACAAATGGTAACAATTAATGATGGTTTAAATTTCACAGAAAAATGATGAATCGCGAACATAGTGAAATTAAAACCATCATGATTATTTGCTAATCTACAGTAACTGGACTTAACAGAAACAAAATGAAAAAAAAATACAAAGGGGGGGGGGGGGGGTTCACGCCCGGCATGCAGGCACTGGATCTGCCTTTGCAGTTTTTCCTAAAGCTGACTTGGGTCACAACTTCTCAACAAATAAATATGTAGCTAAATGGAAAAACTTTTTGCAGCTAATAATTTTAAGTTTATGGTTTCAATGATTTTAATCTACAGTATGTTAAGGCTTAGGATAGCTTTTTAGGTCACCTGAGTAAACTCAGGTGACCTATTGCTATCTGTTTTCGTATGTCGTCATGCGTCGTTCGTCGTGTGTTAACATTTGAACATTTTCAGTTTCTTCTCTGCAACCACTCAACCAATTTCCACCAAATTTTACATAAAGCATCTATGGGTAAAGGGGGAAAAAATTATGAATTTCATGGTCCCTGCCCCCTTGGGGCCTGAGGGGTGGGGCCAAAACCATTAAAGTTAGTGCAATCTTTAAAAATCTTCTTCTTTACTCCTGGACATCAAGCAGTCAAACTGTTAGCATGAATGTAATGACCATTGAGTCCTCTACCAAAATTGTGAAATTCATGGCCCCAGGGTCAGGGGTTCTAGTGCTAGGGCGGGGCTCTATTGATTATATAGTGAAAATGCATTATTTCTTTAAAAATCTTCTTCTCTGCTCCTGGATATTACATAAACTAACTAAATACATAGTTATGATGAGGAAGAATGCCTTTTGCAAAATTATGAATTTTATGCCCCAGGGTCAGGGGTTCTAGTGCTAGGGTGGGGCTCTATTGATTATATAGTGAAAATGCATTATTTCTTTAAAAATCTTCTTCTCTGCTCCTGTATATTAAATAAACTAACCAAGTACATATTTATGATGAGGAAGAACGCCTTTTCCAAAATTGTGAATTTTATGGCCCCAGGGTCAGGGGTTCTGGTGTTAGGGTGGGGCTCTATTGATTATATAGTGAAAATGCAGAATTTGTTTGAAAATTTTCTTCTCTGCTGCTTGGTATTCAACAAACTAACTACGTATATAGTTATGATGAGCAAGAATGCTTCTTCCAAAATTGTGAATTTTTATGGCCCAAGGGTCAGGGGTTCTTGTGTTAGGGCGGGGCTCTATTGATTATATAGTGAAAATACATTATTTCTTTAAAAATCTTTTTCTCTGTTCCTGGGTATTAAATAAACTAACTAAGTACATACATGTAGTTTTGATGTGGAAGAAAACCTTTCTGAATTTTATGACCCCAGGGTCAGGGGTTCTTTTGTTAGGGCAGGGCTCTATTGGTTATATAGAGAAAATGCAGAAATTGTTTGAAAATCTTCTTCTCTGCTCCTGGGTATTAAGCAGATGAACTACCTTTATAGCTTTGATGAGCAAGGGCCATTCTTCCTGAATTATGAATTTCAACGCCCCTGGATCAGGGGTACCATAGAGGGGGGGAGGCTCTACTTATATACTGAAAATGAATTAACTGATTGAAATCTTTTCCTTTGTATCAATCAAATATTTTTGATAAGCAAGGGTGCCTTTTCCAAAATTGTGAAATGTGTGGACCAAGGGTCAGGGGTTCATGTGTGGTAGAGGCACTATACTGATTATTGCTGGTTATTACTGATTAGTCGAAATGCATTTTTTTGTTCCCCTACTCTGTCTATGGGTATTAAGTAACCAAACTAAACATGTGTTTAGTTATGATTAGCAATGGTGCGTCTTTCAAAATTGTGAATGCCATGACATCTAGTTTAAAACATGAACCAGAGTCGATCGTTGTCAAGTTGTTGCATGATGCTCAGGTGACCTATAAGGCCCATGGGCCTCTTGTTTTGGTTTTGCACAAGCTTCATATTTTTGTGTAAAACTTTCAATCCCAATTTATGGTTAACCCTAGACTTGTGGATCAAAGTTTAAATGAATATGAATTTAAAGGTAAAGGTTTTACAAAGAAATATGCAAATTTATATACATACATTACGTGTATATGAGCAACAAGGCTAGAATTTAAAAGCTGACAACAATAATTGAAAATATAGACCTCTGAGTTGATTGTTACAGTAGTTTCTTCAAATTTTAAGCAACAAATAAGCTAATAAGATTTCTTTATATGTTAATTGTAGAAGAGAGAGGTAGATCAGATGTGCCTAGTTGTCTTTTAATAACTTTTGTTTTGTTAAGTTACAGATGAATAAAAAAAAAGAATGTGTTACAAATTTTTTGCATAGGTTCACTGTTGTCAGATATTAAAATGTCAAAATTTACTTTTAAATGCAAGTGAAAGTAGTGATGTACACATCTTGCTACAAGGAGAAATGACACTCATGCCCTTAAACAGAAATAAAAACACTTCGCTAAAGAGTTTGAATGCCCAATGATCAGAATAAAACTGTATACATAAATCAGAACGGCAATCTGCCCTCTAATCAGAATGATAAACTGAATATTCAGAATGACAGTCTGTCCACTAATCAGAATGAAACTGTACACAAATCAGAATCAGAATGAAAAACTGCTCATGAACCAGAATGAACTCTGCCCACTAACCAGAATGACAATTTGCCCCACTAATCAGAAATTCAGAATGACAATCTGCCCATTAACTAGAATGACGCTCTGCCCACTAATCAGAATGACAATCTGCCCACTATTGTAGATTCCTTAATTTTCGCAAGTACTAATTATCGCAAAAGGACTCTTCATCGTCAAATGGCCAGAATAAAATTTCATGAATGGACGGTTAATCAACATATTTTACATAGATTGCAGCACCAAAAAAATAAAAATAAGGATTGCTGTTGTTATCCTGTGATACTAAAAAACACCTGTTGATGCTGTTACAGCAGATTAACTTGCACTATAAACAAATTTGTCACCTGAAAAAAACCAGAAATATTCATTTTGCATTTGTTGTTGTTGTTGTTGTAACTTGAGTATTTTGTTGTCAAATTATTTTTAAAAAAAACAGGATAAAATAACTGTTAGATAACTGTGGATTGTTTTTCATTTCTGTATTTGCAAGGATTGGTAAAGCCATAGGCAATGTAGTAGATTTATGAAGGATTTAGATTGCAGTGATGTATGTAATATGACACAAAGAGTTCTTGCTTATCCTTAAAACTAAAGTAGGTGTGAACTAAGACGGAACGGAAAGGCTACACATAATTAATCAATAAAGGCTAAATATAATTAATCAATATGTATTTGTTTCACTGTTTCACACAAGCTGTTTCTTAGAAATTTTAATTTAGGTGTTAAGATTTTTTTCAACTTCTTTCAAGAAAAATATTGATTGAATGCTAGTTTTCATTAATTTTTAGTCTTTTACTAATATGAGGGTTGATCCAAAAGTAATGTCACAACTTCAATAAAATCGCTATCCGTCGACGTAAAACAACAAAATTATAAATGATGAAAGCTACTTTTATTTCAAATCAGACCTCAAAATTTCAATTGAACATGATTTATACTTTTCAAAATATCGGATTATATACAATGTACGATTATGGTAGTCGCCGCAGCTAAATAACGTAATATGACGGATACGTGCCGTCATACATTTAAACGCTTCCCTTCGTTTCATTAAAAAATATTTGAGATTTGATATCCACGAACACGTTCACAAATTTTACTTTCTTACTATTAGTACCCATCGTACACTCACTCATTTCATAATTAATTCTGTCAAAATTCATTTAACAGTAGTAAAAGGCCAACTTAAAATTTCACATATCACTCTATCTGTCTGTCGTTTTGACAACGTCACGCACCATTGAACATTTCCTTCCGCCCTCCCAATTCTTTCGATTTTCTTGTCCTCAGCTGTGCATTTAATGACCCATAACCCACCGAAAATCGCTGAACCTTCTTAACAGGTCTCTTATTTACATCTTTTCCTCCGAAAGTCTGGCGAATCAACGTAAATGTCTCTACTGGCGATTTCTCCATTTTAAAGCAAAAATGCATTACAGTTTGTTTTGGCTGTTTTGTCCATTTTAACATTTCCTTTTTTCAATGCACCAGAATAAATCAATGATGTTTTTCATAAAAAATAGCAGTGATGTCATATAATTTTCAATTTAAGACTAGAAAATGATGTAAATTTTTGTCTTTTGTAGTATTTTCAATTTAGGCGCTTTTAAAAGATGCTTTTTAAGTGTTTGTTTTTTCTATACTTAAAAAGTACACTTTAATTTGTGACGTTCGGTTTTGATGCGGCGACACCCCCTATCTTATATGTTTTAAACATCTATAAAATAAATTCAGTTAAACATTATTGAATGAAAAATTAAAAGTTTAATTAAATTTATATTTGTGCATCTTTTGGTATATAATATTTGATAATATGACGCCAAATATAAAAGATATGGACACTGTGACATTACTTTTGGATCAACCCTCATATATTATTGCTTTAAAAAAATTAACAACATTCATAAAATTTCCACAAAATAATACATTGATAATGTTTATTTCAAGCCCAAGTAAATGTACATTATTCTGTAAACAATAAACCAGAAATAAAATTCATTGCTAAAAATCGTTAGAAATTCTGAAATGAGAAAAATAACTGTCCCAATTAAATGATGTATAGGTGTAATTCTCTTGAAATAACACAACTTGACGTCAGAGAATAAAAAAAATCTAACCCATTTTTGTTAAAATTATTATGAAAAAAATCTAATTTTAGGGGTAATTTGTTTTTTAGCCTTTTTTAGTATCAAAACTGGCCTAATTACCATATTTCATTCCATAATGGACTTGAAAACAAATGTATTGAAATCTGATTTTTTTTTCTGCAGGGAAAATTTAGTATCTTCATATAACAATAATCTATTAATAAGATATCTTATGTTCAATTTGACCAATTGCTCTTTTTGTCTTGATATTGAATAAAGTTGAAATACGTACTTATATACATTTTTTTTCCATTTATTTTGCAATAAAAGCAGCAATGATCTTTTACAGATTTCTTTTATATTAATAAGTGAAATAAATTAATGCTTATATGTAGGATGATAAATACAATTTTTCAAATATTTTTTTTTAACAGATTATAAGGTTTTCCCACCATGTTGTATCCTTCCTCCAAATTCGTGGATCCATCCCCGTGTTTTGGAGTCAATCAGGGTACAAGTACAGACCCCCTCCACGGCTCACAAAAGGTAAGGGGTCAATTCATCAAAACTTAAAACCTTAATCGGCAGTCAACCTGGTTCAATCACCAGTTGCCTGAGATCCATTTGTAGCTTAGTTTGTAGAGCACCTGACAAGCGATGTCTCATTTTCTCCTCTCCTCCGGTTACATTTGATGTTATGTCATACTCTGGAAGTGACAGGTGAAAGACCTGCCAGAGATGAGTCTGGGTTGGTGTCTTTTAGCGCAAAGACCTTTAAGGAGGAAAATGGCAGTCAGTGGCATTTGATTGCCGGTGGCCAGATACTGTAAAATCTTATATTTTTGTGGGGGCAAATTTCTTGGGAGAAAAAATATTGATATGTGGGTCCCAGGATTTGATTTCATGGCCGGAAAATTGTAGAGTAATAATGCATATTAAATTGTACACGTCATGGTGGTTTTAAATTTGTGGGTCTCTCCATACCTCGAAAACAACGAAAATTACTCCCCCCCCCTCCCATGAAAATTAGCGATTTTGCAGTAGCTCAACTTACAGAGAGCACCTGACTGGAGATTGAGGGGACTTGTATATTCTGGTCTGGTGTGGTCTTTCAATTTTTTTTGCCAGTTACAATATAGCAAATGTCAAGTCTTACCAGAATAGAAGATTGATAGCTTAAACAATTGTTCAACAGGATGACCAATACAAATCATCAAAATAAAGGAATTATTTATAACAAAAGCCTCTTAAAATATAAGTCAGGCCATTTAAAAGATGCTTTTGATGATATGAAATTTTGACCTTAAAACCTAGATACAAAGCAGAAATTTGGATACATCCAGTTGTTCTCCTTTGTACCATTAAGATTTTAAAAACATTAACTTTTAGTGACTCAGTCATGGTGGGTTTCAAAATTATTGTAGGTGGGCCTGTCTTGTGAAAATTCGTTTTTACCTTTGATAAAGGTTTACATTGTATCTGCATTTCATATTCATTAAAATTATGTTGAAAAAAATAAAATAGATACATTAATGTCAGTCCCTATGACTACTTGTAAACATTGACAAGGAAATAGGCACTGCTGTGCAAAGAAAGATGATTAAGAGGTAATAAATCGTAGATCAAAGGTCTATTTCATAAAAGGTCTGCGGAATATTGGAATAATTCTTATGTAATTTTATAGTTTTTTCAGCTTTTCAACATTGCCCAAACTAACATTTAAAAATATAAGGTTAAAAGAACCTAGTGTTACAGTTTTTCTTCAGATCTATATAAATAACTAGTCATAACTAAGCACTTTATCAATGAAAAAAGGCATTGAATATTAAAGAATTAACAAAATTTGCAAAACGATTTAACACAAATGCCATTTCACTGTGTATAATAATTATCTAATGAGTAAATCATTGAAAATTGATACAAACTTTATTATGAAAATATATATATATATATAAATAATAAAATTTGTAATATTAAGAAAGGAAATTGAAAAAAAAAAATGGTTTATTCTCTAACTTGTTTTTCTTTAAGTAAGATTAATATGAATTAATATCATTGTATGCTTGTGGTACTCAACATAGAAAAAACATATACCATTAAGAATTCAACCTTTATAATTATATAAGATAATTTAAATTGATTTTAAATATAACGATTCTTTAAATCAATTATTAACTTACATACAATGCATTCTGTAAAATTATTATAGAAAAAATCCAGAGGATCTTAAAAATCTAAGTTATAAACGAAGCTTCTTCATTCTAAGTTAGGATGTTATTACATGTAAATTAAGATTTAAAATGTATGTAATATCTAATTTAGTAATCTTTGTCATTTCTGTAACCCAAGAAAATAAACTAGAAACTAGATGCTGTCATGAGACAGTAATACCCGCACTAAGGTGTTTGCCTCTAAATGCACACTTCTTCATATTGGGCTTTACCAAGGAAAAAGTCAATATAATTCAATAATTTACATATTACATGTTTTATCAAATTGAGCATAATATGCTCAGGTGACCATGTGACCCATGGGCCTCCATCTAATAAGTATTTCATATCCTTAATTCATTACTAGTCTGAATTAAACAACAGAATTAATTAATGATGTAAATAAGGTTTGATAAAGGGGGGTAAAATATAAATTTTTGGCACATAATTGGAACTTTTTAAATCTATTTTCTCATATCTATAAATCAACAAATAATATTATTCAAATTAGTGTAAAGAGTTTTTGATGAATTTTTCAAAATGTGCAAAGTTTATTTATATTTGACAAGGCAGTTCTAAACTTCTTGAAAGCTGCCATATACATGTATACACAATCAATTTAGTCAACCCCCACCCCTCTCCCATCAACACACACACACAAACACACCTAATTTGCCTGTTTTTGGAAATAGGCCTAGATGGAAAGTTAAGATAAAACATCTTTCGTAAGTTATAATTTTCAATTTGTTCTTGCACTATACATGTATTTGAACACCTGCATCACATTGGGCGTCCGTCACATACCCAACTTAAGTACTAGTTTTACCATTGGCATTATCATTTTTAGATTTCACTGCACGTGCAGTAGGCTACTAGTGTGGTATACACATCGTTGCATATAGGAATTATTTCATTTTGTGTTTTAATTGGATTATATTTCATGAAGATTA
>NW_026919378.1:0-15918 GCF_032062105.1 Saccostrea cuccullata
CTTAGATTTCTGTCTCCATTGCAATTTGTACAATTAGTTCTTGAAGCAAAACTGTCAATTTAATTAATTCTTTCTCAAAGAAAAATATCGAAAAGATTTCTTAAGACAGAACAAACCATGAGTTTTCCAAGCAAAAACTTCAGTGGATTGCTATTACGGTTCCGTTTGATTCATATCTTCCTCTCTGATATGTCTTTTGAAAAGAAAAGATTAAGTACCGTAAGGACTTATCTGAACAAATATGACACCCTTATGAAGAATTATAGTAACAGAGTTCAATTTTTGGCAGTATGTACATGTAAATGGGGAAATGCGTAAACAAAATATGTATCACTTATTTTGAATAATTGAAAAAATGAAAGTTACTATAAAATGCTCATTAATTTAAATTCAAACTGAATATTAGCGTTATCGTTTTAATAATAGAAGCCAATTTAATATATTTAACAATATTTTGATCAAAGAGAGTATGAGGATGTCTTTAAAAAAAAGTGCGGTTTATTTGATCAGAAATCATTGTCTTATAAATCTTTCTAACGCTTAAGTAAACATTTGTTATTAACATCGCAATATTAATTCATAAATAATTATACTGAATATATTTTATTGAAATTAACGCCGTTTCTATAACAAAACATAAGATTTTTATAAAAAAAGGGGGGGGGCAAATAATATTCCTGATTAATTTTGCATTGTAAATTTAGATACCTGTAGCTATCCTATCACACACAAATTGGTATTCTTTTAAAAATCAATAATTAATCTTTGAAAACAAAATATAAGCTAGAAAAATAAATAAATTAAATACCCCCCTCTTTCGACTATCATCGCAAGTTAAAAAAAAATTTGACTAGAGAAAACTCTACGACCGGGCGAAAATGTATGAGGAGGGATGTCTCTTTTATAAAATACAACTTTCAGCCGTAGGGTATGCCGGTCCATTAAACTCGAAAACTAAGCATCTTTTTCTAGGATTGTCACTCCACTACTAGCGAGGCAGTATCGGTTCCCTATATACTGTCCACTACAAAAGGCTAATACGGTAATAATACAACAGGTGTAGTGATTTTTTTTTTCGAATAAATAATTATAGCCCCTGTGTTGTGGCGGTATTTGTGATTTCTTTTGTAATTTGTTCTCTACGTAAGGAAAAATAATTGGGGTTAAAATTAGATATAGAAAAGGGAGTAAGTAATAACAAAAAGATTTCAGGTACTTTTCTTATGTTATGATTACATGTAAAACTCTTCATAAGAATCAGACCACGAATGCCAACACCTTCATGCGGGGAAGGTACACTGTATAATAGCCGTACCCATTGAAGACACAATTGCTCTAACATATCGACACGTATTAAATACAGGTAACTCTTGATGGCTCGAACTTCGATCTCTCGAACTGAGTCTCCGGTTCCGAATTTTGAAAAACTAAGCAAATTTACTCTTGATTTCTCGAACTCTTGATCTCTCGAAACCCTTGATCCCTCCAAGCCAAAATGCAGTCCCGCTGTGCATATTCTATTGAAATTTATCCTTTATACCTCGAAGTGGCTATGTATACGTGGCTATGTGTATACATATGTTACATAATAAGCAACTTTACCTGGACATTTAATGACCCCAGGCAGAAGACATGGGTCTCGTAAAAGGGATTTTTATCAGGTGACACTTATTCTTGAAGGTGATAATTGATTGATAATAAATCTTATGCTGCCTATGTGCTATTAAAATAATAATCATTGTCTGTATTACGATAATTTAGAAACATAGTGTCGCTGAGAAATTGTAATTGCAGATTACGATACGAAACACTTAATGGATTTAATTTTTAATTCGAATAAGTTTCAAACTTTAACGAAATATGAAAATTCGGACACAGCCTCACTGTCAATACAGTGTAATGACAAAAGAAGTATACGTTTAACAATTATATGTTTCATGTAAAACTTTATTTTCTCATAAACTGAGTACCATGAAAATAACATGTATAGTCTATCTGTGTCTAAATAACATTTTATTTTGTATGTAAGTCTAAATAAGAAGATTTGATTAGACCATAAACCAAACAGACAGGTCAAAATTGAAATATAGAATATCTGGACTTCCACTTATTAAACATTTCAAATGAGAATAAATCTCAAATAGAGAACTATATTTCTATACGCTGTTATCTGCACATTTGCAATGAAAGTTACAATTGTTAAATGTGGAATTTGCGAAGAAACCAGGCGTTTGTGTGACTGAATTATTTGACAGCTGATATGATAGTGAGGCTGCAGATGCGGTGGTGGAGGTTTCAACAGAAAGTAGTTCATTTTAGACCGGTGGGCGAGGCACTAATGCAATTTTTGACATCGCACGTTGTTGCTGCCAAGGTTTGTGATTTACGTGACGACAATTTCGTGCAAAGGGCCCTTTTTTGTGAAGTACATACGGTCCTGCTGTAAGATCTTAAAGATGATTCATTTCTGTGGCCTGATGAAAATATAATATGACGTGCTTCCCACCCTGAGTTGTTCAGATGCTGGATAGTGATGGCAAGGATGCAGTGGGGTGTGTATTTTTTTTTCCAACACCAGCATTTTTACAAATATCGGGCACAAAAGTTTGTTTGAAAAGTACGTTTTGATAAGGCTTTCGAGATGAACTAAATTTTTTTTCAGGATTTGAAAGGGCTGCTTTGTCATATTGATTGAAGAGAGAAGTGGCATTAGTTGGAGACATTTTTAATATATTTTCGTAAATATTACCGAAATAAACAAGTTCAGATTCTGTCATAATTGGAAAGGTGATTCTACGTGAATGTCTGAGATGCAGTTGCGGATACAAATATAGCAATTGCATTTATAGAAATATGCATTTATAGAAATATAAATGCAATTGATTCACTATGAGTTATAGTGGAAAATGACAGTAGATACGTAAACATAATAAAATAAAATGTTGAAAAGTTTCTGATTAGCAGTAGGAAGCAGGATAGGATGCAGTTCGATTAACTACTATTTGTTTAAATCAGGAACCCTCAATCCCGAATCCTATCCGATCCCCACCAGTGTCAACTTGTGGGATAGCAGCACTGTAATTCATAGATGCCTGTTGACCTTAATTAAAAACAAATCAACCATCATGTTTTGACAAATTTGTATTTTTTAAGGTATTGCATAGCCCTGCATACCAAGCACTGCAGGTGTAATCAATATGACATTGTATGAATGCTGAACACAAAGTCATTTTACAAAAAGTATCTAAAAAACGGGCCTGTCGGTAACAGGCTCGTAGCAACGGAAAAGGGGTTGTGTGGGAGGAGGGCTGCCCCCTCCCCACTTTTTTTCAAAATATATCTGTTACTATTGAAAATGTGGTTCAACTAGGGTATACGGATAAGTAGTTCCATAAAACCGATTAACATCTTTCAAATTTAAAATTTGATAAGAAATAGTTCCTTCTATAGTAGATAGTGGGAATATTTTGCCTTATTACTCCAAATAAATCCTTTTAAAAATAGTCCATAAAAGTCCCCTTTACAAAAAATGTTTTACAATTCCACATTAAACCTACAGTGACATCAAAAGGGTCGACAGGTCGACAGTTGACACCTCTTACTAATCAAAAGTGTCACCATAAAGGTCGACAGGGTGACAGTTGACACCTCTTATTGGTTAACCTACATTGACATCAAAAGGGTCGACAGGTCGACAGTTGACAACTCTTACTAATCAACAGTGTCACCACAAAGGTCGACAGGTCGACAGTTGACACCTCTTATTGGTTAACCTACAATGTCATCACAAAGGTCGACAGGTCGACAGTTGACAGCTCATATTAATTTTCAAACCCATCTGAGATATCAGGGTTAGTTTTCAAATCCACTTGAGAGCTAAGGGTTAGTATTCAAACCCAGCTAAGAGATAAGATTTAGTACTTGAACCCTCTGAGAGATTAGGTTTAGTTTCAAACCCACTTGAGAGATTAGGGTTAGTTTCAAACCCACTTGAGAGATTAAGGTTAGTTCTCGAATCCACCTGAGAGATTAGGGTTAGTTCTCGAATCCACCTGAGAGATAAGGGTTAGTTCCAGAACCCACCTGAAAGATGAGGGTTAGTTCAAAAACCCACCTGAGAGATTAGGGTTAGTTATCGGACATAGAGGGACTAGGGCTGTTCCTCTATCCAACCTAGGAGTTAACCAGTCGACCTGCCGACCCGTCTACCCGTCGACTTGTCAACCTGTCGACCTGTCAACCTGTCAACCTGTCGACATGTCAACCTGTCAACCTGTCTACCCGTCGACCTGTCAACCCGCCGACCTGTCGACTTGTCAACCTGTCGACCTGTCTACCCGTCGACCTGTCGACCTATCAACCAGTCGACATGTCTACCCGTCGACCTGTCAACCCGTCGACCTGTCTACCCTTCGACCTGTCAACCCGTCGACCTGTCGACCTGTCAACCTGTCAACCCGTCGACCTGTCGATCTGTTTACCCGTCGACCTGTCAACCCGTCGACCTGTCAACCTGTTTACCCGTCGGTCAGTCAACCCGTCGACCTGTCAACCCATCGACCTGTCTACCTGTCAACTTGTCGACCTGTCCACCCATCCTCTGCTGGAAAACATCTTCTTATTTCCTTTTCATTATCTAACAACGTGCATTAATTCGAATTTGGCGCATGAATCCAATTATAAAGCAAGGTGCATTAATTCAAATTTGGCGTATGAAAATATTTTTTTCGGGACTACTTATCCGTATATCCTAGTTGAGCCGAAAAGGTTCATTGAAAAGCAGGTTGCACCCCCTCCGTTTCGCTACAGAAAAGGGAAATAAGGAAAAGGTAGTATTGGATTAAAAAAAAATTGGTGTCGTTACAGGAAAAGTTGGCGTCCCCGACACCCCCCCCCCCCCCCCATGAAATAGGAATTTCGAGTTTGGGCAATTTTTCTTTTTTTTTTCTGCTTGTCAACCTTTCTCGGGTAAGTAAGAAATTTCTCTGGCTGCCCCACCCCCTTTCAATAACAATGCTACATCACTGAGAAAACGCAGTCTCATATTTATTTTCTGAACAATCGATTCAACAAATGCATTCTCAACTTAAACATTAGTCTATCTCAACTCCGAGATAATAAACTTTTTCTTTATATTCAAAGTTATGGTCATTAAATACAGCCTGGAAATTTTGATCATTTTGAAGCTTTCTTTGGGAACCATAATTCATTCAGTTGTTTTCCTAAATGTAATGATAATTTATCATCTACAAGCCATTGAGAAGTCTGATCTAAAACTTTACTAAGCTTTTCTGATTTAAAATCTTGATCTTTATATGCCAATAAAATAGCACTGTCATCAGCGTTTAAAATAAGATTACAATCTGAGTCAACACTTGCTACCATGTCATTAACGTAATTTAAAAAAAATAAAGAGCCTAGAATGCCGCCCTGAGGTACACCACATTTGATAATACCATCATCTGATGAAATTCCATTGCTGTAAAAAAAACTTTTCTTTCAGACAAATAAGATAAAAACCTATCAACATATTGAACACGAATTTCCCTCAGTTTTTTACAAAAGTACGTCATGGTCTACAGTGTCAAATGCCTTTTGCAGATTATGCAAAACCATACCAGTATATAATTCCTTTGCAGTCTCTAATAAAATGAAATAAATGTAAGAAAAAGTTTCATTGGAGTACATATTTTTAAAACCAGGTTGAAATTCAATTAAAATATTATTTTGATTCGATGAAAAAAATAAGAGCGGGCCAGTGATAAAAAATAATTTTATTACTATTTTGTAGGAACAGTTTTAGGCGGGGTTAGAAAAAAATGAGACAATTATATTTTTACTGATTTGCAGAGTAAGCAGATTAAAAATACGATAAATAGAGCGGGAAGGAACAGAAAATAGCACAGAATTTCCATGGTGTGGGAATTTTCAATTAATATTATTTGTAAAATTTTGTTTAAATACGAGCGCGAGGGTCCGATGAACAAAAATTATCATCGGCAGAAAGTGATAAACTTCTATTTGAAGCTCAAAAACCTTGAAGATCAGGCAAAATAACCAATTCACCTTTTCTACAGGGTATATATTTATGAATAAATAAGAAAGAGATTCTTAAAACCTATTAACATTTGTTCCTTGTACTTTAAAGATATTAATTTTTCCCTTTCTATTTTCAGAAACAACGACACAAATGATACAAAAACATTATGAAGTCGTAGGTCATCTATTTGTAAAAACCCGTGCGTTTGATAAAGTGAAGGAACTGTTGGACAAAAACGGGTATGTCATCATCAAGGGGAACCCTGGAACTGGAAAAACCACAATCGCCAAGATGTTGATGAAAGAATTGATGGAGGATGGAAAATCTCCACTTCAGCTTTACAGGTTGACAGATTTGTACGGAAGCATTTTACCAGGTGATGGTATAGTGGTATTCATTGACAATTTATTTGGAGAGATATCTTTGTCCAGCGAAACTGTTAAAGACTTTAAAGCAATAGAAGAGACAATTAAAGTGTTAATTGAGAGTCAGATAGATAGTAAATCAAACAGATTGATATTTGCTCTAAGAAATGATATATATCAGGAATATGTACAAAACGAATGCAATGACGATGACGATTTTTTTTATGTCGTCCTTGGTTGATCTATCAAGTAAGAAAGATGCATTGCTAAAGGAAGAAATAATACATTTATCAGAAAAATATGAATTGTCTAAATACATAGAAGACAGAGAACTTATCGATAAGGTCTATGAAATGCCATTAGCTATAGGGTTTCCACAATGTTGTAAATTGGCAAGTGGTAATGAAACTTTTAAGGAAAATATATCTGCCTTTTTACCAAATACATTGATCTTTTTGAAAGACTACTTCAAAACTCTAATGAAAAATCGAACTGTAAAAATCGCTGTTTTAGTATATCTACTTCTGAGAGGAGGAAAAGTAGAATTCAAATTGATTGATAACCTTCATCTTGATTTAGAGATGAAACGCGACTCTTTAGAATTTGTAGGTCTACATAACTCATATATCAACGATTTTCAGGACAATATTCATTGTTTTGAAGGGTTTTTAATAACTCATGACACGATAGAAAATACCTATAAATTTACACATAGTTCAGTGCAGGAATCTCTTTTCAGTGTCTTCTTTAATTTTGATCCTGAAAAAATGATCCAAATGTGTCATCCTTCCTTACTTCTGACACTGACGACAAGTAAAAAAAAGCTAAAAACCACACATGTTTGCATAGGACAAAGATTATTTCAAAATGTTGCCCGCCGCATTGCAAATATCATTGTAGAAAGGTCTGTAAATGGGTATTCATCCATATCATCACTGGAATTATGGGAAGATTCAAACTTCCATGAGTACATATTACAAACTGAACAATGCACTTCGATATTAAAAACATATTGTGATATCAAGGGGGATTCAATGATTGTGCATTTTTCAAAGGCAGGGAAAAAGCAATGGGTCGAATATTTACTTCCGAATTCAGAAAAAAGACAAAGATACAGATCACTTAATGCCGCTTGCTCTAAAAATCAACCCGACATTGTAAATCTCATTTTATCATCAGGTGTGGAATGTGATCTTCATACTAGTTTTTATGCTGTACAAAGTGGGAATATAGAGTTATTGCTACGTGTGTGCGAGTTTGTTAATCTTCATCAAACTTCATATTCTTTGCATCCTATCTGGAGTTGTTTAAACCATAGCTTACTTCAGGAAATCTGTCTTATGCAACAAACACAATTAATTGGACAGGTTGTGGCAAAATATCCATTCCTTGTACATATTAAAAACAACCAAGGCGCCAATGCATTACAATCTGCAGCAAGTTCTGGAGATAAAAATGCATTTATTCATCTGTTAAAGTATGGTTGTGATCCATATGAAAAAGATCAAGACAATGGACACACGGTTCTTACTTGTGCTTGTCAGGATGGTAGGACAGACATGGTCAAATACCTTGTTGATAAATATCCTGCATTACTCAAGGAGCACACAGATGTTCATGGTAAAAGTCTTTTGTATTGGGCAGCTTTCAGTGGAAAAATAGATATGTTTGAATACATGCTTCATCTCCTTCAGAATGAAAATATACATCTTTCAAGTGACATAAAACATATGGTATCTGCAAAAGATAATTCAGGTCAATCTATGTTGCATGCTGCATGTAGCAATGGTCATTTTGATATGTGTGAGTATCTCTTGAAAAGATACCCAGAATTACTGAATGTTACAGACAATGACGGTGAAAATGCTCTCCACTACACAGCTCGAGGAGGGAACGTAGATCTTTTTAAGTTTCTATCAAGTAAAGGATTAAATGTTAACTGTACAACAAATACTGGGAAGACTGTGTTACACATGAGTTGTGCTGGGGGTAGAGAGGATATGTGTAGGTATCTTGTAATTAGGTATCCATGTTTAATATCTGTCATAGATAATGATGGATGGACAGTGTTACATTCAGCTTGCCGTGGAGGTAGTGTACAAGTTGTGTATTTTCTTATAGAAAAGGGAATAGACATTAATTCCTTGACAAATGATGGTAAAACTATCTTGCATATAGCCTGTCTCAGTGGAAAGATTGAAGTTTGTGAGTACTTAGTTAATAATTATCCCATGTATTAGAGGTCAAGGACAAGTCTAGTGAGACAGTGTTGCATGACGCAGCCTGGGGAGGCAATGTTCAAATAGTAAAACTATTGATTGAGAAAAAGATGGACATCAATACCTTACAGGGAGGTGGTGAAACAATTTTACATCAGTGCTCTCGTTCTTGTAAATTAGAGGTGTGTGAGTATTTGGTCAATCATTATCCAGATTTATTGGAGATAAGGGACAATGACGGATGGACAGTGTTACATTCAGCTTGTAGAGGAGGAAGTGCTGAAATTGTTTCTCTTCTGATAGAAAAAGGGATGGATTTCAATGCTTTGTCAAATGGTGGTAAAACTATCTTGCATATAGCTTGTCTCAATGGAAAGATTGAAGTTTGTGAGTACTTAGTTAATGATTATCCCCATCTATTAGAGGTCAAGGACAAATCTATTAACACAGTATTGCATGACGCAGCCTGGGAAGGCAATGCTCAAATAGTAAAGCTATTGATTGAGAAAAAGATGGACATTTATTCTGTACAGGGATATGGTGAAACAATCTTACATCAATGTTGTTGCTCGGGTAAAATGGAGATGTGTGAATATTTGGTCAAACCTTTTTCAGATTTATTGGAAATAAGGGACAATGACGGAAATACAGTGTTACATTCAGCTTGCAGTGGGGGAAGTTTAGAAATAGTTTCTTTTCTTATAGAAAATGGAATGGACATAGATACCTTGTCAAATGATGGTGAAAGTATCCTGCAGATAGCCTGTCTTAATGGCAAGGTTGAAGTTTGTGAGTACTTAATTGAGAATTACCCACATCTATTGGACGTCAGGGACAAATCTAGTAACACAGTGTTGCATGACGCAGCTTGGGGAGTCAATCATTTTCCAGAGTTATTGGAGATAAAGGACAAAAACGGATTGACAGTATTACATTCAGCTTGTAGAGGAGGAAGTGTTGAAATTGTCTCTTTTCTTATAGAAAAAGGGATGGATTTCAATGCCTTGCAAAATGATGGTAAAACTATTTTGCATATAGCTTGTCTCATTGGGGAGTTTGAAGTTTGTGAGTACTTAGTAGAGAATTATCCCCATCTATTAGATGTCAAGGACATATCTATTAACTCAGTGTTGCATGATGCATCCTGGGGAGGCAATGTTCAAATAGTAAAACTGTTGATTGAGAAAAAATTAGACATCAATTCCCTACAGGAAGATGGTGAAACAATTTTACATCAGTGCTGTCGTTCTGGTAAAATGGAAATGTGTGAGTATTTAGTCAAACATTTTTCAGATTTATTGGAGATAAAGGACACTAAGGGGTGCACAGTGTTACATTCAGCTTGCAGGGGAGGAAGTGTTGAAATTGTTTCTTTTCTTTTAGAGAAAGGGATGGATTTCAATGCCTTGTCAAATGATGGTAAAACTATCTTGCATATAGCTTGTCTCAATGGGAAGTTTGATATTTGTGAGTACTTAGTTGAGAATTATCCTCATCTATTAGACGTCAAGGACAAATCTAGTAACACAGTGTTGCATGATGCAGCCTGGGAAGGAAATGTTGAACAAGTAAAACTATTGATTGAGAAAAAAATGAACATCTTTTCCCGACAGGAAGATGGTGAAACAATTTTACATCAATGTTGTCGCTCTGGTAAAATGGAGATGTGTGAGTATCTGGTCAATCATTTCTCAGAGTTAATGGAGATAAGGGACAATAATGGATGGACAGTGTTACATTCAGCTTGCAGTGGCGGGAGTGTAGACATAGTTTCTTTTCTTTTAAACAAAGGATTAGACATCAATGTGTTGTCAAATGTTGGTGAAAGTATATTGCATATTGCTTGTCTTAATAGTAATCATGATGTTTGTAGATATTTATCAACAAATCATCAAGACTTGTTAGCAGTTACAGATAATAAAGGTAAATCAGTGATAGATATTGCCGCTGAGCAAGGTGACATTGACATGATTCATATTCTGAGAGAACGCCGCTATTAGGAACCTTCTTAATTCTTTAGCGATTCCGTATTTTCATGAAAGAAATGCTGTGAAACATTTAAAAAGGAACTCATTCCTAATACATGATAGATTAAAACGGTTTGATTTGATTACGCGTACTTTAAAATGTGATTTCCGCCATGTATCCATGCATGAAAAAGAAGAAAATCATAGACGAAGATGGCGAACAGTGATTAACTTTATAAAATCCACTGAAATCCATTATACATACAAAATTCATTATACGTACAAAATCGAGAACATTTCACGAACAAAAATAATCTGAAATCTCTTAAGGTAAGACCAAATGTCTAGGTAAATGAAAAATTTCAAATATCGACAATTTGTAGCTTAATTCTTACACTCAAGGAACCCTGTTAATTTTTTAATATTAAGTGTACTTATTTAGATCCAACGAGTCTTATCATATTTTTACGTCGTTTTATTTTTAGATTGATCAACGTTTATTATCTTTACCTTTTCATATATTACTTTGTTTTACGTACAACATAGATCTTTTTTATGCAAATATTGGATTGGAATTGTAAAGTATTCGCAGGTTTTTTTTAAAATGAATTAGTACCAGATCTGTCATCATTATGCTTTTTAAGAGAATTCAAAACCGTAGGAGACTTAAAAAATGTTATAAAAATAAAGTGCCCTCGCTTTTAAAAAAGATATATTTTGTAACCAATGATTGAAAATTTATCTGTAAAAATCATATTCTTGCAAATAATCTTTTATTTATTTTGCCGTACAGTTTTTGAATGCTATTAACTTAGATTTCATTTGTTTATGTAATCAAGAAAGTAAAAATAATCTGACTTGACATTTAAAGTTCAAATGATATGTTGCAAGAAATTAGAGCTAAATTATCATGTATATTCAAATACTTTATTTAGAAGATTGAATGTGAAGAGTGTGTACGTTATTTTATAATTTTATTTCGAAGTGTTATATGCATGAAAAGGATTTAGTTTATTTCGTTTGAATTTATTGTCTTATTGTAGGTTTTTATTCATCATCTAGAGCTATATTATCGTTGTATATTCAAAGACTTCATTTATTCATTGTTGTTCGCAATGTGTTTCTATGTGAAAATATGAAAATATGAAGAGTAATTGAAAACTATGTTGATTTTGCATAAATTTTGTTTTAATTTCTCTGAAGATATTCCCTGATCGATAGAATGTGCTGTTTGTTTATGTTTTTATTGTTGAATTTTTAATTTGGTATTGTCTAAATATATTTATTTATCTTTGTCATATTTTGCTTTTATATATGAATTTGGGAAGAACTATGAATGTTCTCCCGCCTACCTCCAAGGAAATTTTCAGAAGTTAACATAATACAATGCTCTTTAATATTTATATGGATATTTTTATGGATTTTCATAAAAAAAATCATTTTTTTAGAAAAACAAAGAGAAATAAATCTATGATTTTGGTAAAACTTGTGTTTTCACTTTAGAATTCAACGGAAAACGCAATAAAAAAAGAAATAATACCATATAAAACAAAAACCCTTTATAGGGTTAAAATTTACAATGTAACACTCAACTACATGCAATATTTATTACATTACATGTATTCCTGAATGTTTAATACAAAATACATATAACAATGAATAATGACTTTAAACGAGACTTTTGATATTCTTGTTTATCAACTTAATTGTCAATAATTTACCTCGTTTTAGAAACTGTTCATACATAGAGCAAACTCTTGCATATCGAATAAACTGAGAAATATACCCTCCGTATGCAAGTGATAAAGGTTTATTGTTGTACAAGTAAGGGAAGTTGACGATTGTAAAGTTAAAGTCATCACGTTTATTATAGATTTTGGTTCTCAGATTTCCATTAACGTTTTGTTTCAAGTAAAATATGTAAATAGAAAACAGATGTGTCAGACTGTGTGAAAACTTTTATCTTAAGCTCACTGTACCACATTGCACATCTCCAGAGAACCAGTGCCATTATGAGAAATGAAACTTTCGCCACCCTTAACTTTGCAAATAGGATTAATTGAAAAATTCACAACTTATCAAAAGCACAATTCAATGCTAGTACATGTAGTCCCCACAATATACTGCTTTTTAGAAAACTATCACTCATGTTTTCGTTACAAATCTTACGAAAATTCTGGTCAAAATCAAAACATTGCTCGATATTTTGAAAACAAAATGTTTTACCAGACACATTAAATAACTTAGGAGCAATAAATGCATATCAGGTTGGGAGAGGTGAAATCCCACCTTTTCAACAATCTACGTTCATGATTTAGGTTAACACACGGTGGGGCAAACCAAACCTCAAAGCGAAACCAAATTTCAAGTCTGTCGTGATGGGTGAGCGGTGACTTTGTAATTGGAATGCCTTTTGTAAAATATTTGTCTTGAGGTTAGGTATATATATATCAATCGCCTAAACATTTCGACTAATATTAAGTAGCAGATTTAGTTTACGTACCACATTAGGCTAAACTTCTCAACTCTGTGTAAATAGCTTGACAAATTTTTTTTATTCACGAGTATAAAACTTTTTAAAATAAGCATGATGATTTTATTTGAGAACCCTCTCTACAATGCACACTAAAGAGTTCTGATTCTTAGAATTTTTTTTCTGCAGTTAAAGTGATCTGCCCTTAGATCTAAACTTTTAAAAATAGAAATTTACAGTATAACACTCAATTTGTAATTAATTCAAGTAATCTTAACATTTTAAAAGGCCAAAAGAAATTAACTGAACGTGTTATTTACATGTATTATCTTTATTGAAGTAATTAACATTGATTTCTATTCACTGATACTGTTTTGTCTTTGAGCTTTTTTCCCGGGGGCAAATGCCACGCACTATATAGTGAAAATTAGATAAATATTCTAAATATTAACTCCTTTATACTATTTATTTTTCTCAATGTCCAAAACAATATTTACACTTGTGTAGAGAGGGTCCTTAAAGAAATCTCAATGTTAATTCTAAACACTTTAAATGTTTGTCAATGGAAATTTCGATAAAAATCAGCTAGATACTTTAAAATTGTTTTAAGGGAAAAAAGTCGACTCATTAATCGTAGTAATAAGCTTATAACAAATACTGCGTGACCAAATGTAAACCATCTAGAGTTTAATCTGATTAATGTTTATCTAAAACATATTTAAAGCAAACAATTTCAGAATTGACTCGAGTCATAACAGAAAAATAATAAAAAGAAACGAACAAAATTGATGTTAATTTATTAAGAAAATAAACAGATCTAAATTATAGGAAACACTAAGTTTGTTGTTTATTGTCTTCATCTTCTTTTTCTTCACTAAAAAAATAAATCACGGGAGAATTATTATATTGCTCGTTCATTAATTTCGCTACAAAGCTAAGAATAATCAAATAGATAGACTTATTGTGTATATAATATTATATAACTCATTATAACTTATATAACTTATTATAACTCATTCATAAGCGGTTATAAAATTAAGTCATTTGAACTTTCAAATAACGGAATACTAAGTTTATTCTATAAGCTTTATTTTGTATTTAATGTAGAGAAAGTCCATTACCTAGAAGCCATTCCAATTTTTTGACAGGAAGTAAAGTTATTATCCATGAGCATCGATACTGATTTGTCTAGCCATTGATTTAATTTTTCAATATTTATAAGAATGGCGATAGTTGACACCATTAGAATTAACATAACACGGATTAAAGATTTAAAATACATAAAACCTGGATAACTTGTTATTAAGTTTAGCAAATTGTAGCTTTTTTATTGACAGATTGAAGAACGTTTCTGTCTTTATCTAAATACCTCAAGTTGACTGATGATTATTATATATTGTCAGGAGATTATTACGTTCAATATAGACATCGCCTACACACATAATACCTTTTACAAAGGCATCGGATACACACCTGATAACCTTTAACATAAGCACCGCCTGCACACGTGATTACCTTTAACATAATTACCGATTACACACGTAATACCTTTAACAAAAGCATCGGATACACACGTGGTTACCTTAAACATGAACATCGCCTAAACACGTGATTACCTTTAACATAAACACGGCCTACACACGTGATTACCTTTAACATAAACACCGTCTACACACGTGCTTACCTCTAACATAAACACCGCCTACACACGTGCTTACTTTTAACATAAACACCGTCTACACACGTGATTACCTTTAACATAAACACCGTCTACACACGTGATTACCTTTAACATAAACACCGTCTACACACGTGATTACCTTTAACATAAACACCGTCTACACACGTGATTACCTTTAACATAAACACCTCTTAAACACCGTCTTCACACGTGATTACCTTTAACATAAACACCGTCTACACACGTGATTACCTTTAACATAAACACCGCCTACACACGTGATTACCTTTAACATAAACACCGCCTACAGTGAGGATCGTCATACTTGATACAAGATGGATGACAGTCATGTACAATTTTACAATGTAAAATAAAGTAAAACAAATAAAGAGGACATGTTGCTACAATGTTAAACAAAATTAACAAAAAAGAAGACAATACGCTACGTTGTATTAATAAAAGCAATCAAAGAAGGGGAACAATTCACTACAATGTAAAACAATAGAAATAAAAGATATGCATTTAGTGTAATAAAGTTTTTAATTATCATAGAAATGAAGTCTATTTATGGTATTTTTAAATTAAATTTGATTAGATTGGACAAAACCACCTGGATCTTACCACTTCCGCTACCGCTCATCCCAATCACGCGCCTGTTGCTGTAAACAGTTGATCCGCCACTGATTCCATAAGGAGTCCCTCCACTGCCTCCTCTGGATCCACCACCTCCAACAGAACGGAACCCTGATCCGCCACTGATATAACCAGATCCACCCGTCAGTACATTCATGATAACAGCACCTGAGCTACCGCTAGTAGAACCTGAAAATGAATAGATAATAATACATCATTACATAAAGAGATTTGAGACAAAAAATTGATCATAATAAGATCCACATCAGCAATATCATATAATTAACCACACCAGAAAAAAAGACTTGTATAATATCTTAAGACCTTTAAAAAAGACATGAACTCTCTTGATACAATTTAATTAAGGGGGTTTTGTCATCTTGTAGGAAAATGTCACATCTGTTGCTATGATACTAAATGAATGGAAATAGATTACATGTACCAAGAACGTACAACTAAAAGATGGTTTTGACATGAATAAAAAGATGAAATAGTATTATGTAACTTCATTCAAAAAATAAGCAAAGACTTGCAATTTTA